>NC_134560.1:21681932-21740557 GCF_025594145.1 Primulina tabacum | reverse complement strand
GATCCCATTTCCATTCTGGAATAGACAAACTCTGAAGTAAACCTCCGGGCTTCTTTCTCTCAGCCTTCATCTGTTGGCAATTTAAACACTTAGACACAAATTTGGCAATGTCTGACTTCATCTGTTTCCACCAGAACTGTGTCTTTAGATCGTTGTACATCTTCCTGCCACCATGATGAATACTGAACCGACTACAGTGCGCTTCTGACATAATTTGTTGTTTCAATCCTGGTATCTCTGGCACTACAAGACGGTTATTCACGTACAGAACATAATCATGTACCTGATATTCTGACTGATGTTCTGATCTGACCATCTAAATCGACTTCTGAATATTCTGATCAGTTCTCTGCGCTTCTTTGATTCGCATAATAAAATCTGGTTCAACTTGAATCAAAGCAAGTCGTAGAGGTCTACTAGCTGTATCAAATGTTAAACCCGACAAGCAACAATCTTCAATTATATTTGAAACACCTATCGTCGATAATGGTAAGGAACATACCTTTCGACTCAAGGCGTCCGCTGCTGCATTTGACTTTCCAGGATAGTACTTGATCTCGCAATCAAAATCTTTCAGTAGATCAAGCCATCTACGCTGCCTCATGTTCAACTCTGACTGAGAAAACAGATACTTCAGGCTTTTATGGTCAGAGTAAATTTCAAACTTTTCGCCATAGAGATAATGACGCCAGATCTTCAATGCAAATACGATAGCCGCCAATTCAAGATCATGAATTGGGTATCGGGTCTCATGTAGCTTCAGCTGTCTAGAGGCATATGCTATTACATGACCCCGCTGCATAAGAACACATCCTAGCCCTCTGTGGGATGCATCACAATATACAACGAAATCTCCAAGTACCTGAAGGAATCATCAAAACAGGTGCACTGGTCAGCCTTTTTTTTAAACTCTAGGAAGCTAGACTCGCAATCCTCAGACCACACAAACGGTGCATTCTTCTGTGTCAACTGGGTAATCGGCTTCGCAATACTGGAGAAATCTTTGATGAATCGTCTATAGTACCCTGCTAGACCCATGAAACTGCGTATCTCAGGCACCGTAGTCGGCGTCGGCAAACTGATCACAGCTTCAACTTTACTCGGATCCACAGAAATACCATCTCCAGATATGATATGACCCAAGAAGACAACCTGTCTCAACCAGAATTCACACTTGGACAGTTTGGCATACAATCTCTCTTTTCTCAATGTCTGCAATACAATCCTCAAATGATCGTCATACTCAGTCATATTCTTAGAATACACCAGAATGTCATCAATAAAAACAATCACAAACTCATCTAAATATCTCTGAAAGACGCGGTTCATCAGTCCCATAAACACCGCTGGAGCATTCGTTAAACCAAAAGGCATGACAATAAATTAGTAATGTCCATACCTGGTTCGAAATGCTGTCTTTGGTATATCAATATCTCGTACTCGCTGCTGGTGATATCCAGATCTCAAATCGATCTTGGAATAAACAGAGGATCCCTGCAACTGATCAAATAAATCATCAATGCGAGGCAATGGGTACTTGTTCTTTACCGTCGCCTTGTTCAATTGCCGGTAGTCAATACATAATCGCATAGAACCGTCTTTCTTGCGCACGAATAGCACTGGAGCGCCCCAAGGAGATACACTGGGTTTGATATATCCATTGGCTAGAAGATCTTCTAACTGTGCTTTCAATTCTTTCAACTCTATAGGTGCCATTCTATACGGAGTTCTCGAAATAGGAACGGTACCTAGAATAAGATCAATGCTAAAATCTACCTCTCGAGCTGGAGGTAACCCTGGGATCTCGTCAGGAAATACATCTGCAAACTCCCGTACTACTGGCAAATCTGCCAATGCCGGGCTCGATTTCTGTAGATCTACAGAATAAATAAGGAACCCCTCTGCTTATTTTTGCAACAATCTACTCATAGTCAAAGCAGATACTAAGTGAATCCGAGATCTAGAACCCTTACCGTAGAATTTCCACTCTTCTGTCATTTCAGGTCTGAATCTGACAATCTTGTGAAAACAGTCTACGGTGGCTCTGTACTTAGTTAACATGTCAATCCCGACAATACAATCAAAATAAGATAAGCCAAGTACAACACAGTCTAAATCGATCTCATGCCCTTCAAACTGTAGTATACAATGTCTAACTAAAGTTACAGATATCAAACCACTCCCCAACGGAGAAGAAATAGACACTACAGTAGACAATGACTCGACAAGCAATGCATGTGTCAATACAAAACGTTCTGATATGAATATATGTGATGCACCTGTATCTATCAATACATATGCAGGATACCCGCAAAGAAAACAGTTACCTGCAATCACATCGTCTGGTGCATCTTAGGCTTGCTCCTTCGTCAATGCAAACACCTGAGCCTGTTGTCTGGGAGGTTAGCTCACTGTCTGGCCACCTCTGGCTCTAGGTTGGGACTGTGTAGGCGTGGGCTGGAAGGAATGGACAGACGAAACTTAACTCTCGGGCTGAGTCACTGATGCTGATGACCCTGCACTCTGAAATCTCTGTGCACCTCTCTGGGACAGAATCTGGCGAAATGTCCCTGTTGCTTACATATGTTACATCTGCCCATCACTCCCTGACACTGCTCTGTTGAATGTCGGCCTCCACAAGTAGTGCAATACACGCCTGTCACACCTGTACTCTGGCCAGGACCTCTCTATCGTGGCCCGCTGGAGCTCGACGAACTGCTCCCAGCTCTCTTGCCACTAGTACTGCTTCCACTATCAAATCGAGGAGGAGGTGGTGGAAACTGGACGGCAGCCTGTGGCGGTCTCTGACTCTGAGCACTATAGGAAGCTCCTCGCTGCCTGATCAAACCAGCCTCTGCTCCTTTTGCTCTGTTCAGTGCATCAGAAAAGGTATTGGGTCGTCCCGTGTTCACCAAAGTAAAAATATCAGGGTTTAAACCATTGATGAACTGGTCCGCGACCGCTTCGTCATTTCCTGCCACGTGTGGCGCAAATCGGAGCAAAGAAGAAAACTTGGCAACATACTCTTCTATGTTCCACTGCCCCTGTCTCAAGTTGGCAAATTCGGCCCCTTTGTCTTTTCGATACGACACTGAAAAGAACCGTTGATAAAACTCATCTTTAAATACCTTCCAAGTAATATCGATACCTCTATGCTCCAGGGCTCGTTTCGTTGTAAGCCACCAATTTTTTGCCACTTCTTGTAATTGATGCCCAATCAACTTCACTCTCCGTTCGTCGGTATAAGCAAGAGATTCAAACAACATCTCTATATCGTCTAGCCAGCTCTCACAATCCACTGCATTCTCCGTGCCCTTCAAGGTAGGTGGATGGAATGATTGAAACCTCTTCAACAAAGTCTCCATCGGTGTCGCAGTAACATCCATTTGAGTACCTGACGTACTACCCTGTTCCGGCACTTGACCTGTAGCTGGTTGTGGTATTCTTCTAGGCGGCATATCTGATTATCAAACAGATAAGTACACAATCTATATACAATCTGTCTCAGCCCTCCTCTGATCATATACCTCTGATCTAGAATCGGTTCTGATTCAGTCTTTACAAGTACATGCTGTAAATCAATTCAGATAACAATACAACATGTATTAGGGAAAGCAATAAATTATGCTAACACATCAATAGCAAGGAAGAAGACTCGATCTACCCCGCTCATCCTATCTTATCTCAGTCTAAAGGATCTATCGCTCTGATACCACCTGTTGTGGGGACCCGGGCTCTAACTCAGTTCTTTACGGGATTAATCGGATCGTTGTTAGAAAACGTGGGTCAAATTTTTGCTTTTTAACATTAATTCAAATGTCTATAAACAAGCACAAGGTCTGTATTTATTTTATCACACAAACATAATATACATGTTTTGTTTTATCCATATTCTACAAACCAGTAATTAAATACATTACATATCAAATGTACAAACTACTAGTGATCTTCTGCGCCCGTAGTCACCATGCTATCTCGATCTCATCTCTGTCGTGACCCAGATCCTACCCCACCTGTTGTTGTGCACACATACAGACATAACAACAGCCGGAAACTCCGGTGAGAATATATCCCAGTATAAAACATATATGCATGCTAATACATAATCATAAATCATGCGTGAAAGCAATAACAATGGGCTCCATAGTCCATGAAACAAATCTATATCAACATGCAATTCAAATCAAATCATGTCTTGACTCGACTCGACTCTACTCTAGGGATCCCGGTGTGAATAAGACGTCACTATCTGTTACCTACCCTCCCAATCGGGGTAACTGTACGTCTTATTCCTAGACTTCGGCCCTGTCTGTATCGAATGTCTACAATCGGAGTGAATCTGATCCGAAGCGTCGATACCACCGAACATCTAGTTTGGCAAGTCTGCCAATGACTCTCCTATCTCAAAGGCTTGAATATAAATCTATAAACAAGACATCATCATATCAAGTGCGTGCAAGTTATCAAATTCCTCATGTATTTTATTAAATGGTTTTAATGCATGTTTATTCCATTAATTTGTGTTTTAATTCATGATCTATGAATTTGCATTATTTTAAATTATTATATGATGCACGTTAAAATGTTTTCCTTGAGTTTTATATATCAAGAGATTATTCGAGGCGGGATCGAGGAAAAGAGACTGGTGACGATTTTGGCGATTTTAAATGTGGTATTTTATTTTAAGTTGAGGTTGGGGCATTTTAACTAATTTATTAAGTTGTTAGTGATTTAAGAGTTTATAACTTTTAAAATTAGCATTTAATGTGTGTTATTTTAAATTAGGGGACATTGCTTTGTAGTGAAAATTTAACATTTTAATTAGCATTTTTTTAGCATTTTGATTAGCATTTTAATTAGCATTATTAATTCCTAATTAAGAAAATCAATTCCTTAATTTATTCTATTAACTCACGCACACACCACTAACACACACATTTACACGCTTTTTTTCACACAACACACACATACACATTTCATTCCATATTTTGAGAGCAAAACCTAGGGTTATCCTAGCAAGAGCAGCCGCCCCTTTTCTTCAGTTTTTCCAGCAAGTTTTGTTACTTTTCTTCAAGGAAAATGAGCCACTAATCGATCCGGATCAAGCCTCGCTCCGTCTCCGCTTCGGTATCGCCGTATCGGTATTTTTAAACATCAAAAGGCACGTATAATCTCTCCTTTGCAGCGTCGATCATGTCATATTATTTGTTGCGTTGTTTTTATGCGTAAAATCATGTGTATGATGTTCGTAGTTTGAGCGATTAATTGATTGGATCGACTTTGAAGGAAAATTTTTAGATCTAAATCACGTTTTTACTATTCTTCTTAAAACTGCGAATTTTCGATCGAGATTTTGAGAAAACTTTCAACGTGAAAAACGTAGAGATTTTTGATACCTTCGATTTGATATATGATTCGAAATTTTTGGACAAAAAATGAGTGAGTTATGGCGTTTTTTGTGGGACTGCTCAAACAACGTTTTCAGAAATTTTATGATATTGATGTGTTCGTGAAGTTTTTGTGTTGCAGGCTTCGTTGGAGATCGACGGGTGATTGTTGCTGCATATAGATATATTGATAATGATGTTTGGAGTATTTTTAAGGTTATGTTTCATGTCGTTAGGCACTTGAACTAGTGGGAAGTCGTAGGAAATCGATTTGATGTCAATTGCCATATTTTGTGTTGCATTGGGTAGTAGAGTGGACGTCGTGTTTTGAGGCGTTTGTACGAGTTTTGGTGCAATGTTATGGTGTCCTAAGAAGAGTCTTAAGGTGTTGAATCACATCCTTCAAGTGTCAAATTGGGTGAATAGACATTGCATAAGTTTTCTCGCAGGTGCAGAAAAATCGAGGACACACGGACCATGGCACGGGGTCCGTGCCTTTGTTTCCTCCTTAGTGCCAAGAAACCGAGAGTACACGGACCTTGACACGGACCAGGACCCGGGGTCCGTGCCCTTCCTTTTCTTCACGACACATTTTACAGTATGTATACGGACCTGTACACGGACCCAGGCACGGGGTCCGTGCCTTCCCTTTTTCCTTCGCACACATCTTACCGAACTTACCCGGACCCGTACACGGACCCTGTGCCTGGGTCCGTGTACTGCTTATTTTGAGAAAAATATTAATGTATGCTTTGAGGTTTGATGTCTTGGTTTAGTGCTATAATGGGCAAGACGTGCAGCCCTCACATTGACCCACATTCCATTTTCATGCAATTGATATATATACAATTCATTCTTCACGAATTCAGAAGCAAGATCAGCGAGAATTCCCTTTGTAATGCCTGAGATTTTGATTCTATTAATATGAGATTATTGATTATGAACTAATGTGATTATAGCCGGGCCATTACGAGACCGGATTGGGCAAAGCATATGAGTTAGGAGATATTCGGACAGAATGTCTGGCACCCGAGCGGTAGAAAATAACCGCCCGAGCGCCAGTGTTTAACCTGATGAGCATTTGGCCAGAAAGTATGGCGCCCGAGCGGTAATCTTTAACCGCCCGAGCGCCAATGTTCAGCAATATATGCTGCAGACAGAAGATGTGGCGCCCAGGCGGTAGTTTTTGACCGCCCGAGCGCCAATGATGATTGTGGAGGACAGAACCTCCCGCGCCCGGGCGGTAAGTTTTAACCGCTCGAGCGCCGAGCAAGCGCCCGAGCGGTAATTCTCGACCGCCCGAGCGCCGCCTGAAGGTTGTGAAAAATGATGCCACGTATCATTACATGCAATTGGATATATATATATATACAAATCCTTCAGATTCCTGCAAAAGAAAGAAAGGAAGAAGAACGAGCAAACCTTTAGAAAATCATTACGCCTTTATATTTCGATCCGTCCGTTCGATTGTGAATCCGACTTTGGTACTGTGTTTCTATCAACGCAGGCTTCAACTGGACGTAAGTTTTATTAAGTTTTGACATGTCTTGAAATTATGATATTGTCAGAATTGAATGGGATTCATATAGAGTGCTCTTGACATAGCAGACATCATAGAATCGAAGTCAGATTAATAAACGGACTGATGATGGAATTGTTATGATTTTCTGATTATATTAATTTGAAATCGGACAGATTTGGATTATGAATGAATTACAGATTATATCGGATATGAGTTATGATTTGTAATTGATGTCTGGTGATTTGGTATTGACGGGGATACTGAGATTGTGTCGTTCTTTCGTGAATTGGATTAAATCCAGATTAATCAGATTCAGTGTTGAATTGATAATAGAATATTGATATTATGATTCTCGACATGTCGTTTCAGATTTACAGAGATAGTCTTGAGTTCAGACTGAGATTGCGTCAGACCGAGACCACAAACGAAAGGTATAATTCAATGTGATATTGGGAGATCGACTTGAGTCGGTTTAGACTTGAGTTTTCCTAAATCACATACTTTACTTTATTGCATTGATATTTGCATTGATTTAATTGATATACTTGTTCTCTTGAATTATAGATAGCAGGTATTAGACGAGTAATCTTTTGACAGAAGTGCCTGATAGTAGTGGGATCGCCACGGGCACATTGCACGATGTCACTAGATGGTGTAGAAATCTTGGGACAAATGTGCCTGATAGTGGCGGGATCGCCACGGGCACATTGCACGATGTCACAAGTTAAGATTTTGGCGATAGGGCCACAGTCCATGGCGGTTAGGTCAGGACACTGGATGTTTGGTTATATCGACGTGGATAGAACTGGAGTCTTTTCTATTACTGTTGGTCGATATAGGAATACCACATCTGGAAACCGGGATCCCTAGACTAGGATTTAGTCTAGTCTGAGTCATGGAGTCACGAGCATTGTCGACAGTTTGATATTGATTATGTTTCAGCTTTTGATATATATTGCTGCTATATATCCATGCTTCTATGTTTATCATATGATTGCATGTTTCGTTGAGTTATACAGGGATTTTATTCTCACCGGAGTTATCCAGCTGTTGTCTTGTTTGTATGTGTACATGACAACAGGTGGGACAGGATCAGGGTCCAGAAGATGAGGAGAGATCGTGATAGATTTGAGACTTCGGACTTTGATGTATATAGGGTTGTGACACTTGATATTTAGATGTTGAACCTTAGTTTTTACTGCTTTGTAGATGGTACAGGACTTGTACTTTATTTTATACTGAATTGTATATTAGTTTGATTTCACTACATTCCGCATTTTAAAAAGAAAAAAATTTATGACCCTAATTATTTGATTAGTAAATTGATCCTGATGACGATTAAGAATTGATTAGCGTCCGGGTCCCCACAACAGGTGGTATCAAAGCGATAGATCCTTTAGAATGAGATAGAAGCTAGTGAGCGGGGTAGATTGAGTTTTTTTTCCTTGCTTTTGACTGCTAGCATGATTTACTGCTTTATAATACATGTTTACCTGAAATATCTGATTTTGATATGGTATTGTGTATTATCTGGAATGGATCAGCTGTAAGATGATCCGAGGAGGATTGAAACTGATCCGTTGTACTTGGGTTACTAATCTATTTAATTATCAGATATGCCTCCGAGAAGAGTACCTGAACAGGGTAGTATTTCAAATCCTCCAATGGACGTTACAGCCACTCCAATGGAGACATTGTTAAAAAGGTTTCATTCTTTCCATCCACCGACTTTGAAGGGTACGGAGAATTCCATGGAGTGTGAGAGTTGGCTGGATGATTTTGAGATGATGTTCGAATCCTTGGAATATACGGATGAGAGGAGAGTGAAATTGATAGGACACCAGTTACACGACGTTGCTAAGAACTGGTGGATCACAACGAAGAGGGCATTGGAAAACTGAGGTACGACCATTACCTGGAATGTGTTTAGAACTGAATTTTATCAGAGGTTCTTTCCATTGTCTTATAGGAAGGACAATGGAGCCGAGTTCGCAAACTTGAGACATGGCAAACTAAACATTGAGGAATATGTGGCCAAGTTCTCTTCATTGTTGCGGTTTGCTCCACACGTGGCTGAACATGATGAGGCCGTTGCTTACCAATTTATTAACGGCCTGAATCCGGAAATATTTACGTTGGTAAACACTGGGAGATCGAATAACTTTACCGACGCCTTGAACAGAGCCAAAGGAGCCGAAGCCTGTCTGCAAAGGCCCTTGAACTACTTGCTTGAAAATTTGCGGAAAATTAAAAATTTTTTTTTTTTTTTTAAAAGAACTTAATGGCCTCGCTCATAAAATCACTGGTGAAACAAGTTCAATATTTCAAAATAATTGCAGCGGAAGAAAATAAAGTTTGCCAAAAATCACAATTTAAAAATATCCAACAACTGATAAAATTGTTTGCGGAAAAACGTAACAACTGCTGCACTGAGGTCCTCGGGTGCCACTACTGCCGACCCAAGCTGGCTCACTGGTCCCCGCCCTCGGCCCTGGCCTCATCAGTACCTACAACAATCAAGTCTAGTGAGCCTAAAGACTCAGCATGCATAAATCGCAGGTAACGAGTAAAAATCTGAATTTAAAATATGCATGTGATAAAATATCCTGTCCTGAGGCATACTGAAAATAATCTGTACTGAGCAATTATAATACGTGCATAACTGAACTGGAAGTCACTGTAAAAATATTTGCTCCTTGGAGCCTGTACTGAAATAACTGATAAAATTTTCTGTTGAGATTATGTTTTACGCATGTGGCCACTGCACTAAGCTGAACTGATCGGTAACTGGCTACCGGGGAGGCTGAAACTGAACTGAGCTGGCCGGTCACTGGCGACCGGGTGGTACCATACTGAACTGATCGGTCACTGGCGACCGTATAAATTAACAATCCCACATAGTGAATGAACCACAAGCCATATCGCATAAATCTCAAAATAATCATTTTCTATTTAATGCACGTAAAATAATTAACTGGCATAATGAAAATGTCCCGTAATTTTACCAACTGGATTGGATTGGATCGTTCCCAGGCTCGCTGCAACCTAACTGTGCCATGAAAAATATGCAATAGCTTAAACTTGACCAACTATGCAATTTACGTTCAAAAGATGCGACTATGACGCCTAATAACTTCGCATTTAATCATGACTCCGAGCCAACCTGAACCGACACTGAACCGATGTATAGTCATGATTAAAATACGCTGAAAAATCATAAAATAATGTTCCTAAAATGATAGGGTCGAAATCTAGGTGGAATGGAGGCCAAAACACGAAACGCTCTTTCGAGAGTCAATTTGGCACATTGCACCGTAAATTCTCGTACGACCTCAAAAATGATCCAAATGACGAACGGTCAAAAACATGACCTTCCTAACTCAATGAGGCACTGTCCAGTCCAAGGCCATGGGCTAAAAGCCAACCAAGAACTCAAACGACGCTTCTGAACAGCAGCATACTTGCTGTCAAAAATACAGCAGCTGCGCACTACAAGACTTGCATTGGTTTCGAGACTATCGGCCATTAGGGGCGTGAACCACCGACCAGAGACTCTTACCAACATCCCAAGGAATGATTTGAACCATGGCTAAGGGCCCTAGGCCAGCCACAATCCGCATCACACCAAATCTTAACCGAAGGGTCCAACCGAGAGCAACGTGCATGCGTGTGTAGTGTTTATGCTATGATCGATGTCTTGCGTCGTTCCAGTGGCCATTTGATTGACCATGGCACGATCTAGACATCTAGGAGCATGATATGAACCGTGGATAAGGGCCATAGGCCAACCAAGATCCACACCAAGCCACAAAAGAAACGAACCATATGCTGAAAAATGGAAGGGCCGAATGGGGAAAGGGGCTGTTCTTGTTGATTATTTAAAAACCGATGAGCCATGGACCAAGCCACCAAAAGGGCAACTTAGTCACGTCTTAGACATGCTAGGGAAGTGATCTAACCATGGCTAAAGGCCCTTGGGGCAGCCAAGATCAGATCCACAACCCTTGACACAAAACTGAAATTTCGAATCACATTTCTGCACTTATGGGGAACTTGCTGTCATTTCGGTTTTCCAGCAAGTATGGGGCTGGTTTGAATGGACCAACATGGTCCTAATGCATCCTACTACATGTATACAAGCCGCCTTGGGAGCCTGGAGTCGATCCAATACCTGAAACCATCAAAACTCAGAAAAACGTGAAGCTTGTCAAGGGAAGTCGAAAATTCTGCATGTGTGTTCCAAAATATTTTTACATGGATCTCGATTTTTACTTGCTAAAACATGATCATGTACTGAAAAATAAATGATAATATGACTTGATTGAGGTTTGAAAGAAATCTAGACATGCCTGGTTTCGTTTCGAAAGAAAACGAAAAGAAGAGACGAGACGGCGCGGAGGAGACGGAGTGGCTTGCTTCTCTACCTTTCTTGGCTCTCGATTTTTCTCCCTTTCTCCCTAGCTGTTATTCACGTTTTTTCTACTGAAAAGGGGTCTTATTTTCGGTGGAGGTGGAGGGGGGAGTGATGGTTATGAAGGTGAGGAGAAGGGTGCACAAAAATAGGATCATATCAAGACCAAGTCTTCATGCATTTGAATTTTGAATTTTGAATTGCTATCAAATGATCTCTTGGGTGGTTCTAGACAATAGTGGCCGATTTTATCATGCCAAACAAGGGTTAGGATAGTGGTCTAGTATTAATTAATTAAGGTGGAAAAATAGCTAAAAGAATTAGCATGCTAATCAACCAAGAATGGGTCAAAGGTGAGTTGGCAAGTCCTAGTTTGTTCTTCTAGGGGTGTGGCCGAAAATGCATGATAAATGGTAGGGGGAAAATTGATTATCTAGTAATTTAATAACCCTTAAAAGCCTTACTAATCCTTTAATTAATTTAGTGAACTAACCCCTTAATTAAGTAACTTAAATGAGCTCATTTCTTAATCACCTCCAATAATTAAATTAAAATCCTCAACTAACTTAAATAATTCCTTAAACTTCTTTTTAACTTAAATGAACTTACTTGCTAGCTAAATTAACTTCTGGAAATATTTCTCAAATCTTAAATTCTATCTCAAAACTCCAACTCCAGTCCGGCCTCACTGAAATAACTGAAATGCTAAAAAATCAAACTACTGAACTGAAATAATGAATAATTAACTTCAAATAAATGCATTTAAAATAATTATGCAATGAAGTCAATTAAATTTTAAAAATCTAGAATTATGCATGGATTATACGTCTACTGATTTACGGGTTCTACACTGTCTGATGAGACAGAGAGGAGCTTCGTTTGTGCTTCCAGCACCGGGATCACAACAACCACCGCCTCGATTGGAAGGTGGCAGCAGCAGTAGCAAGAAGAATGATTTCTTGAAGGCTAGAGGGATGCAGTTCAAGAAATCTGGAAGCAGTTCTTCTAGCTCTAGGAGGCCTCGACAGGGCCAGAGCTATACTAGACCTATTTGCAATACTTGTGGAGGGAAGCATCCCACTGAGCAGTGCCGAGGAGTGTTTGGCAGCTGCTGTAGCTGCAAACAATAGGGACACTTTGCTCGAGTGTATCCATAGAGAAGTGCCCAGGGATCCCAGGCAGCAGAGTCATCTGGATCAGTGGCTCAGACAGGGAGACGACCATCTGCTGTTCATTCTTTTCAACCAGCACCGCCTACTCAGTCACAGCAGAGGCCGGGAGGAAGCCAGACAGTGAGCCAGCCTCCGAGACAGCAGGCCCGAGTGTTTTCATTGACTGAGGAGCAGGCACAGGATGCACCTGACGATGTAGTTGCAGGTAATTGTTTTATTTCTGGTTATTCTGCATATGTATTGATAGATACTGGTGCATCACATACATTTATATCTGAGAGGTTTGCATTGAGTCATGCATTACCTATTGAGTCATTGTCTGCAGTAGTGTCTGTCTCTTCCCCGTTAGGGACAGGTTTGATATTGGTGAAGACTGTGAAATCTTGTATACTGCAGTACGATGGGCATACGATTGAGTTAGATTGTATTGTGCTTGGTTTATCTGATTTTGATTGTATTATCGGTATCGATATGTTGACCAAGTACCGAGCTACAGTTGATTGTTTCCACAAGATAGTGAGATTCAGACCTGAGATGGCTGAGGAGTGGAAATTTTACGGTAAGGGTTCTCGAGCTAGAATTCCTTTGATATCTGCGATAAATATGACTCGATTATTGCAGAAAGGAGCGGATGGATTCCTGGTATATTCAGTTGATTTACTGAAGTCGAGCCCATCATTGGCGGACTTGCCAGTGGTGTGTGAGTTTGCTGATGTCTTTCCAGATGAGATTCCTAGATTTCCTCCGATTCGAGAGATAGACTTCAGCATTGATTTGATGCCGGGAACAGTTCCGATTTCGAGGGCTCCGTACCAGATGGCACCTATCGAGTTGAAAGAATTGAAAGAACAGCTGGAGGATTTACTGGCCAAGGGATATATCAGACCGAGTGTTTCTCCTTGGGGCGCTCCAGTACTGTTCGTGAGGAAGAAGGATGGGTCGATGAGACTTTGTATTGACTACCGGCAACTGAATAAGGCAACGATAAATAATAAATATCCATTACCTCGTATTGATGATTTATTTGATCAGTTGCAGGATTCTTCGGTGTATTCTAAGATCGATCTGAGATCTGGATACCATCAACTGAGAGTCAGGGATTCTGATATCTCAAAGACTGCATTCAGAACCAGGTATGGACACTATGAGTTTATTGTCATGCCGTTTGGTTTGACGAATGCACCAGCTGTATTCATGGGATTGATGAACCGTGTTTTCCAAAGATATCTGGATGATTTTGTAATCATATTCATTGACGATATATTGATTTATTCAAAGAATATGATTGAGCATCCAGAGCACTTAAGAACTGTGTTACGAATTCTGAGGGCTGAAAAGTTATATGCTAAACTGTCGAAATGCGAGTTTTGGTTGAGACAGGTGGTATTTCTGGGGCATATTATATCCGGAGACGGGATATCAGTTGATCCTAGTAAGGTTGAGGAAGTGATTTCTTGGCCGAGACCGACATCTGTACCAGAGATTCGTAGTTTTATGGGTTTGGCAGGATATTATCGTCGATTTATCAAAGATTTTTCGAGTATTGCCAAACCGATTACACAGTTGACTCAGAAGAATGCTCCATTTGTTTGGTCTGAGGAGTGTGAGTCCAGCTTTGTAGAGCTGAAGAAAGGTTGACCAGTGCTCCGGTGTTGACTATCCCGTCAGGTACTGGTGATTTTGTTGTTTATTGTGATGCATCTCACCGTGGATTGGGTTGTGTTTTGATGCAGCGGGGGCATGTGATTGCTTATGCCTCGAGACAGCTGAAACCCCATGAATCTCGTTATCCCATTCATGATCTTGAATTGGCAGCCATTGTCTTTGCTTTAAAGATATGGCAACATTATCTCTACGGTGAAAAATTTGAGATATATTCTGATTATAAGAGCTTGAAGTATTTGTTTTCACAATCGGAGTTGAATATGAGACAAAGAAGATGGCTTGATTTGCTAAAGGATTTCGATTGTGAGATCAAATACTACCCAGGAAAGTCCAATGCAGCAGCCGATGCACTGAGTCGAAAGGTATGTTCTCTATCCTTATCGACAATAGGTGTTTCAAATTTGATTGAAGATTGCTGTTTGTCTGGATTAGCTTTTGAAACAGATCGCCAGCCTCTGAGATTATGTGCAATTCGAGCTGAACCGACATTGATATTGAAAATCAAAGAGGCACAGAAAGGTGATCAGAACGTACAAAATTCGATTGCTATGGTCAGAGCTGGACATCGATCAGAATATCAGGTTCAAAATGGTATTTTGTATGTGAATAATCGTCTTGTTGTGCCGAATGTTTTGGACTTAAGACAGCAAATACTGACAGAAGCGCACAACAGTCGTTTTAGCATTCATCCTGGTGGCAGGAAAATGTATAATGATTTGAGGACACAGTATTGGTGGAAACAAATGAAATCGGATGTTACTGAATTTGTAGCCAAGTGTCTGAATTGCCAACAGGTGAAGTCTGAAAGAAAGAAACCAGGAGGACTGTTACAGAGTTTGCCGATTCCTAAATGGAAATGGGATCACATTTCCATGGATTTTGGGACACAGTTGCCAAGATCCTCCCAAGGTTATGATGCGATTTGGGTCATGATTGATCGACTGACAAAATCTGCATGTTTTATTCCATACAAAATGACCTACCGATATGACCAGATGGCCGATATTTATGTGCGTGAGGTGGTCAGATTGCACGGAGCGCCGAAGTCGATTGTCTCAGACCGTGATCCTCGGTTTACTTCGCACTTCTGGCAGAGTTTGCAGCAGGCTCTAGGTACGAAGTTACATCTGAGTACCGCATATCATCCACAGACCGACGGACAGCTAGAGCGGACTATCCAGACACTGGAAGATATGCTGAGAGCTGTAGTGCTTGACTTTAGCACTAATTGGCAGGATGCCTTGCCTCTTTGTGAGTTTTCGTACAACAATAGCTATCAGAAGAGTATTGAGATGGCTCCATTCGAAGCGTTGTACGGAAAGAAATGCAGATCCCCTCTTTATTGGGATGATATCTCTGAAGTTCCTGAAATTGGACCTGACATGATCAGAGATATGACTGAAAAAGTAAAACTAATTCAGAAGAGAATGAAGGCAGCTCAGGACCGACAGGCAAAATATGCCAACATTAGACGACGACCGTTGGTATTTGAGACAGGAGACAGAGTATTTTTGAAGATTTCTCCTTTCAGGGATGTTGTCAGATTTGGCAAGAAAGGAAAATTGTCTCCACGATACGTTGGTCCATATGAGATTCTCGAGAAGGTAGGAGATCGTGCCTATCGACTCGCATTGCCGCCTTCCTTATAAGGGATACATGATGTTTTTCATGTATCTATGCTGCGGAAATATCTCCCTGATGATCTCACGTTATTCAACCTGACGAGACTGAGCTGGATGAAACATTGAGTTATGTCGAGAAACCGATTCGGATTATCGATCATAAAGAAAAACTGCTCAAAACAAAGACGATTCCTCTTGTGAAAGTTCAATGGACTCGTCATGGCATTGAAAAAGCCACTTGGGAGACTGAATCAGATATGAGAAAAGAATTCCCAGCATTGTTTCACTGATGTAAATTTTTATTCGACTTTAATTACATTCCTTCTTAATGATATGATTTGACAATCTGTGATTTCGAGGACGAAATCATATCTTAGGCGGGGAGAAATGTAATGCCCGAGATTTTGATTCTATTAATCTGAGATTATTGATTATGAACTAATGTGATTATAGCCGGGCTATTACGAGACCGGATTGGGCAAAGCATATGATTTAGGAGATATTCGGACATAATGTCTGGCGCCCGAGCGGTAGAAAACCGCCCGAGTGCCAGTGTTTAACCTGATGAGCATTTGGGCAGAAAGTATGGCGCCCAAGCGGTAATCTTTAACCGCCCGAGCGCCAATGTTCAACAAGATATGCTGCAGACAGAAGATGTGGCGCCCGGGCGGTAGTTTTTGACCGCCCGAGCGCCAATGATGATTGTGGAGGATAGAACCTCCCGCGCCCAGACGGTAAGTTTTAACCGCCCGAGCGTCGAGCAAGCGCCTGAGCGGTAATTCTCGACCGCCCGAGCGCCGCCTGAAGGTTGTGAAAAATGATGCCACGTATCATTACATGCAATTGGATATATATATATATACAAATCCTTCAGATTCCTGCAAAAGAAAGAAAGGAAGAAGAACGAGCAAACATTTAGAAAATCATTACGCCTTTATATTTCGATCCGTCCGTCTGATTGTGAATCCGACTTTGGTACTGTTTTTCTATCATTGCAGGCTTCAACTGGACGTAAGTTTTATTAAGTTTTGACATGTATTGAAATTATGATATTGTCAGAATTGAATGGGATTCATATATAATGCTCTTGACATAGCAGACATCATAGAATCGAAGTCAGATTAATAAACGGACTGATGATGGAATTGTTATGATTTTCTTATTATATTAATTTGAAATCGGACAGATTTGGATTATGAATGAATTAAAGATTATATCGGATATGAGTTATGATTTGTAATTGATGTCTGGTGATTTGGTATTGACGGGGATACTGAGATTGTGTCGTTCTTTCGTGAATTGGATTAAATCCAGATTAATCAGATTCAGTGTTGAATTGAGAATAGAATATTGATATTATGATTCTCGACATGTCGTTTCAGATTTACAGAGATAGTCTTGAGTTCAGACTGAGATTGCGTCAGACCGAGACCACAAACGAAAGGTATAATTCAATGTGATATTGGGAGATCGACTTGAGTCGGTTTAGACTTGAGTTTTCCTAAATCACATACTTTACTTTATTGCATTGATATTTGCATTGATTTGATTGATATACTTGTTCTCTTGAATTATAGATAGCAGGTATTAGACGAGTAATCTTTTGACAGAAGTGTCTGATAATATTGGGATCGCCATGGGCACATTGCACGATGTCACTAGATGGTGTAGAAATCTTGGGACAAATGTGTCTGATAGTGGCGGGATCGCCACGGGCACATTGCACGATGTCACAAGATAAGATATTGGCGATAGGGCCACAGTCCATGACGGTTAGGTCAGGACACTGGATGTTTGGTTATATCGATGTCGATAGAACTGGAGTCTTTTCTATTACTGTTGGTCGATATAGGAATACCACATCTGGAAACCGGGATCCCTAGACTAGGATTTAGTCTAGTCTGAGTCGTGGAGTCACGAGCATTGTCGACAGTTTGATATTGATTATGTTTCAGCTTTTGATTTATATTGTTGTTATCTATCCATGCTTCAATGTTTATCATATGATTGCATGTTTCGTTGAGTTATACTGGGATTTTATTCTCAACGGAGTTATCCGGCTGTTGTCTTGTTTGTATGTGTACATGACAACAGGTGGGACAGGATCAGGGTCCAGAAGATGAGGAGAGATCGTGATAGAGTTGAGACTTCGGACTTTGATGTATATAGGGTTGTGACACTTGATATTTAGATGTTGAACCTTAGTTTTTACTGCTTTGTAGATGGTACAGGACTTGTACTTTATTTTATACTGAGTTGTATATTAGTTTGATTTCACTACATTCCGCATTTTAAAAAGAAAAAAATTTATGACCCTAATTACTTGATTAGTAAATTGATCCTGATGACGATTAAGAATTGATTAGTGTCCGGGTCCCCACACCCTTCAAATTCCCGTAAGCTTTCTTTGAGTTTAATTTGAGATTTTGTTCGACACGATTATCAGAATTTGAATCCGAACGCAGTGCTGTACTCCTCTCGACACGAGCTACAACTGGACGTAAGTTTTATTGAGTTTTATTACCATTTGAAATTATGATGTTGATTGAATTGAATATATTTCATATATAGTGTTCTTGATATACTAGACACCGTAGAATCGAAGTCATAACGAAGAATGGATTGATTCTGGAATTATTATGATTTTCTGATTATATTGATCGGGAATTGAATAGATTTGAGTTATGGATTGATTACAGATCGTAATGGGTATGAGTTCTGATTTGTAATTGATATCTGGTAATATTGTATTGACGGAGATATCGGGATTGTGCCGTTATGCCGTTGATTTGAATTAAATTCAGATTGATCAGATTCAATATTGAATTAAGAATGAGATAATGATAATAGTATTCTCGATATGTCATTTCAGATTTACAGAGACAATCTTGAATTCAGAACTTTCAATCCTTTAGACCGAGACTACGAACGAAAGGTATAAGTCAATGTGGTACTGGGAGAATGACTCGAGTAGGATATACTTGAGTTTCCCTAAATCACATACTTATTGTTGTCATATGCATTGATTTGATTTTATATGCTGTTCTATTGATTTATAGGAAGCATGTATTAGACGAGTATTAGACGAGTGAACTTGTGACAGAAGTGCCTGATAGTGGTGGGATCGCCAAGGGCACATTGCACGATGTCACAAGATAGTGTATTGGCAATAGTGCCACAGTCTGTGACGGATAGGTCAAGACACTAGATGTTTGGTTATATCGACATGGATAGAATCAGAGTTTCTTCTATTACTGTTGGTCGATATAGGAATACCAACATCTAGAAACCGGGATCCCTAGACTAGGATTGAGTCTAGTCTGAGTCGTGGAGTCACGAGGATAATTGATAGTTTGATATTAATTATGTTTCAGACTTGATATATATATCTGATATCTGTTTCATGCTTTATATTGAGTATATGATTGCATGTTCATTGATTTATACTGGGATTATATTCTCACCGGAATTATCCGGCTGTTGTCGTGTTTGTATGTGTGCATGACAACAGGTGGGACATGATCAGGGTCGAGGAGATGAAGAGAGATCATGATTAGAGTGGAGGCCACAGACTTTGATATTGCTGTAGATAGGGTTTGAACACTTGATAGCTAGTTGTTGAACCTTAGTCTATCTTGAATATATGCTGTACAGGACTTGTACCTTATTTATACTGATATGTATAATAATATGAGTATGATTTCCATTACGTTCCGCATTTAAAAAAAAAAATTTAGACTCTGTTTAGTATAAATGATTAAATTGTCCTAATGATAATTAAGAGTATGATTAGCGTCCGGGTCCCCACAACAGGTGGTATCAGAGCGATAGATCCTTTAGACTGAGATAGAAGCTAGGGAGCGGGGTAGATTTAGTTTTCTTTCCTTGCTTTTGATTGCTAGCATGTCTTACTGCTTTAATACATGTTACTTGATTTATCTGATTTGATATGGTAATATTTTTTATTGAGAATGAATCAGCACCGATTCTAGATCAGCAGTAAGATGATCGGAGGAGGACTGAAACAGGTTTGTTGTTTTGGGTTACTAATCATTTTGATAATCAGATACGCCTCCCCGAAGAATTCCGGAACAGGACAGTACTTCAAATCCGCCGATGGATGTCACAGCCACTCCGATGGAAACATTATTGAAGAGGTTTCAGTCATTTCATCCGCCGACTTTGAGGGGCACTGAGACTTCAGTGGATTGTGAGAGCTGGTTAGACGACATAGAGATGCTGTTTGACTCAATGGACTATACAGATGAGCGGAGAGTGAAATTGATAGGGCACCAGTTGCATGACGTTGCAAAGAACTGGTGGATTACGACCAGGAGGGCCTTAGAGTATCGAAGTACGTCTATTACCTGGAATGTCTTCAAAACTGAATTCTATCAGAGATTTTTCCCAGTGTCATACAGAAAGGATAAAGGTGCTGAGTTTGCGAATCTGAGACAAGGGCAGTTGAACATTGAGGAATATGTGTCTAAATTCTCTACACTACTGAGATTTGCTCCACATGTGGCCGAGAGTGAAGAAGCGGTGGCTGATCAGTTCATCAATGGCTTAAATCCGGAGATATTTACATTGGTGAACACTGGGAGACCAAACAACTTTGCGGACGCTCTAAACAAGGCAAAGGGAGCAGAAGCCGGTCTGATGAGACAGAGAGGAGCTTCCTTTGTGGCCCCAGCACCGATACCACAGCAACCCCCTCCTAGATTCGAGAGTGGAAGCACCAGTGGTGGAAAGAAGGACTATCTGAAAGCCAGAGGAAGACATTTCAAGAAGTCTGGCAGCAGTTCTTCCAGTTCCAGTGGCTCGAGACTGACTGGTCAGAGCCAGATTTACACAGGACCATATTGCAGCACTTGTGGAGGAAAGCATTCCACAGAGCAGTGCCAAGGAGTGTTTGGCTCTTGTCGTATATGCCGACAGCAGGGACATTTTGCCCGAGTATGTCCCAAGAGAGGTGCCCAGGGATCCCAGGCAGCAGAGTCATCTGGATCAGTGGCTCAGACAGGGAGACGACCATCTGCTGTCCATTCTTTTCAGCCAACACCGTCGACCCAGTTACAGCAGAGGCCAGGAGGTAGCCAGATAGTGAGCCAGCCTCCGAGACAGCAGGCCAGAGTTTTTGCTTTGACTGAGGAGCAGGCACATGATGCACCTGATGACGTTGTTGCAGGTAACTGTTTTATTTCTGGTTATCCTGCTTACGTATTGATTGATACTGGTGCATCACATACATTTATTTCTGAGAGATTTGCATTGATGCATGCATTACTTGTTGAGTCCCTATCTACTGTAGTATCTGTCTCTTCTCCTTTGGGGACATGATTGATATCAATGACTTCTGTTAGATCGTGTATATTACGGTATGACGGGAATGAGCTTGAGTTAGACTGCATTGTACTTGGATTGTCTGATTTTGATTGTATTATCGGGATTGATATGTTGACCAAGTACAGAGCTACAGTTGATTGTTTCCACAATATAGTGAGATTCAGACCTGAGATGGCTGAGGAGTGGAAATTTTATGGTAAGGGTTCTAGATCTAGAATTCCTTTGATATCTGTTATGTCTATGACTCGATTATTGCAGAAAAGAGCGGATGGATTCCTTGTCTATTCAGTTGATTTACTGAAATCGAGTCCATCATTGGCGGACTTGCCAGTGGTGTGTGAGTTTGCTGACGTCTTTCCCGACGAGATTCCGGGATTACCTCCAGTCAGGGAGATAGATTTCAGTATTGAGTTGATGCCAGGTACAGTTCCGATTTCTAGAGCTCCGTACAGAATGACACCGATTGAACTGAAGGAATTGAAGGATCAGTTGGAGGATTTACTGGCCAAGGGATATATCAGACCTAGTGTATCTCCTTGGGGGTCTCCAGTGTTATTTGTGCGAAAGAAAGACGGTTCTATGCGACTTTGTATTGATTATCGGCAACTGAACAAAGCAACGGTAAAGAATAAATACCCTTTGCCTCGCATTGATGATTTATTTGATCAGTTGCAGGGATCATCTGTCTATTCCAAGATCGATCTGAGATCTGGATACCATCAGCTGAGAGTCAGGGATTCTGATATCTCGAAGACAGCGTTTAGAACCAGGTATGGACATTATGAGTTTATTGTCATGCCTTTCGGTCTTACAAACGCACCAGCTGTTTTATGGGATTAATGAACCGAGTCTTTCAGAAATATTTGGATGATTTTGTTATCATATTCATTGATGATATCTTGATTTATTCAAAGAATATGATTGATCATGCTGAACATTTGAGGATTGTTTTGAGAAATCTGAGGGCTGGGAAATTATATGCTAAACTGTCGAAATGTGTGTTTTGGTTGAGACAGGTAGTATTTCTGGGTCACATTATATCAGGAGATGGGATTTATGTCGATCCTAGCAAGGTTGAGGCTGTGATCAGTTGGCCGAGACCGACATCTGTACCAGAGATACGCAGCTTTATGGGTTTGGCAGGATATTATCGCCGATTTATTAAAGATTTCTCGAGCATTGCTAAATCGATTACTCAGTTAACTCAGAAGAATGCTCCATTTGTTTGGTCTGAGGAATGTGAGGCCAGTTTTGTTGAGTTGAAGAAGAGATTGACCAGTGCGCCTGTGTTGACTATCCCTTCAGGTAATGGTGGATTTGTTGTTTATTGTGATGCTTCTCACAGAGGTTTGGGTTGTGTATTGATGCAGCGAGGGCACGTCATTGCTTATGCCTCGAGACAGCTAAAGCCACACGAGTCTCGTTACCCAATTCATGATCTTGAATTGGCAGCCATTGTATTTGCACTGAAGATATGGCGACAATATCTCTACGGTGAGAAGTTTGAAATTTATTCTGATCATAAAAGCTTGAAGTATCTGTTTTCCCAATCAGAACTGAACATGAGACAGCGAAGATGGCTTGATTTTCTTAAAGATTTTGATTGTGAAATCAAATACTATCCAGGGAAGTCCAATGCAGCAGCTGATGCACTAAGTCGAAAGGTATGTTCCTTATCCTTATCGATGATGGGTATTTCGAATTTGATTGAAGATTTCTGTTTGTCTGGATTAGTATTTGAGACAGATCGTCAACCCTTGAGATTATATGCTATTCAAGCTGAACCAGAGCTAATTTTGAGAATTAAAGCGGCTCAGAAAGTTGATCAGAAGGTGCTAAATTCGATTGAGATGGTCAGATCAGGTCATCGATCAGAGTATCAGGTACATGAGGATGTACTGTATGTGAATAATCGTCTTGTTGTGCCAAATGTTTCAGAGTTGAAACAGCAGATATTGACTGAAGCGCACAGCAGTCGATTCAGTATCCATCCTAATGGTAGAAAAATGTATAACGATCTGAAAGGACAGTTTTGGTGGAAACAGATGAAGACTGACATTGCAGAATTTGTTTCCAGATGTCTGAATTGCCAACAGGTGAAAGCGGAAAGAAAGAAACCCAGAGGACTGTTACAGAGTTTGTCTATTCCTGAATGGAAATGGGATCACATTTCCATGGATTTTGTGACGCAGTTACCGCGTTCCTCGAGAGGTTCGGATGCGATTTGGGTGGTGATTGATAGTGTGACCAAATCCGCATGTTTTATTCCGTACAAGATGACGTACAGATATGACCAGATAGCTGAGATATATGTCAGAGAAGTGGTCAGATCGCACGGAGTGCCGAAGTCGATTGTTTCAGACCGTGATCCTAGGTTTACTTCGCACTTCTGGCAGAGCCTGCAGCAAGCTCTCGGTACGAAGTTACATCTGAGTACCGCATATCATCCACAGACTGACGGACAGTCAGAACGGACGATTCAGACATTAGAAGATATGTTGAGAGCTGTAGTGCTTGATTTTAGCACTAGTTGGCAAGATGCATTGCCTCTCTATGAATTTTCGTACAATAATAGCTATCAGACAAGTATTGAGATGGCACCTTTTGAAGCGTTGTACGGAAAAAAGTGCCGATCTCCTCTTTATTGAGATGATATCTCTGAGGTTCCTGAGATTGGACCTGACATGATCAGATAAATGACTGAAAAGGTAAAGATGATTCAGAAGAGAATGAAGACAGCTCAAGACAGACAGGCCAAATATGCCAATGTTCGACGTAGACCGTTGGTATTTGAGGCAGGAGACAGAGTATTTCTGAAGATTTCACCTTTCAGAGGAGTTGTCAGATTTGGCAAGAAAAGGAAGCTGTCTCCACGATATGTTGGGCCGTATGAAATTCTCGAGAAGATAGGAGATCGTGCCTATCGACTCGCATTACCGCCTTCTTTATCTGGAATACATGATGTCTTTCATGTATCTATGCTGCGGAAGTATCTCCCCGATGATTCTCATATTATTCAGCCAGACGAGGCCGAGCTTGATGAATCTCTGAGTTACGTTGAAAAGCTGATACAGATTATTGATCGTAAAGAAAAGAAACCCAGAACAAAGACTATCCCACTGGTGAAAGTGCAGTGGACTCGTCACGGGCATTGAAGAAGCTACCTGGGAGACTGAATCAGAGATGAGACAGGAGTTCCCAGATTTATTTCGATGATGTGAGTTGTTATTTCAGCTTCTATTATTTATGCATGTTTATTGCATTTGAATTACTTGCTCGTGATATGATTGCCTGAGATTTCGAGGACGAAATAATGTCTAAGAGGGGGAGAAATGTAATGGGCAAGACGTGCAGCCCTCACATTGACCCACGTTTCATTTTCTTGCAATTGATATATATACAATTCATTCTTCACGAATTCAGAAGCAAGATCAGCGAGAATTCCCTTCAAATTCCCTTAAGCTTTCTTTGAGTTTAATTTGAGATTTTGTTCGATCTGATTATCAGAATTTGAATCCGAACGCAGTGCTGTACTCCTCTCGACACGAGCTACAACTGGACGTAAGTTTTATTGAGTTTTATTACCATTTGAAATTATGATGTTGATGGAATTGAATATATTTCATATATAGTGTTCTTGATATACTAGACACCGTAGAATCGAAGTCAGAACGAAGAATGGATTGATTCTGGAATTATTATGATTTTCTGATTATATTGATCGGGAATTGAATAGATTTGAGTTATGGATTGATTATAGATTGTAATGGGTATGAGTTCTGATTTGTAATTGATATCTGGTAATATTGTATTGACGGAGATATCGGGATTGTGCCGTTATGCCGTTGATTTGAATTAAATTCAGATTGATCAGATTCAATATTGAATTAAGAATGAGATGTTGATAATAGTATTCTCGATATGTCATTTCAGATTTACAGAGACAATCTTGAATTCAGAACTTCCAATCCTTTAGACCGAGACTACGAACGAAAAGTATAAGTCAATGTGGTACTGGGAGAATGACTCGAGTAGGATATACTTGAAATTCCCTAAATCACACACTTATTGTTGTTATATGCATTGATTTGATTTTATATGATGTTCTATTGATTTATAGGAAGCATGTATTAGACGAGTGAACTTGTGACAGAAGTGCCTGATAGTGGTGGGATCGCCACGGGCACATTGCACGATGTCACAAGATAGTGTATTGGCAATAGTGCCACAATCTGTGACGGATAGGTCAAGACACTAGATGTTTGGTTATATCGACATGGATAGAATTGGAGTTTCTTCTATTACTGTTGGTCGATATAGGAATACCAACATCTAGAAACCGGGATCCCTAGACTAGGATTGAGTCTAGTCTGAGTCGTGGAGTCACGAGGATAATTGATAGTTTGATATTAATTATGTTTCAGACTTGATATATATATCTGATATCTGTTTTATGCTTTATATTGAGTATATGATTGCATGTTCATTGATTTATACTCGGATTATATTCTCACCGGAATTATCCGGCTGTTGTCGTGTTTGTATGTGTGCATGACAACAGGTGGGACATGATAAGGTCGAGGAGATGACGAGAGATCATGATTAGAGTGGAGGCCACAGACTTTGATATTGCTGTAGATAGGGTTTGAACACTTGATAGCTAGTTGTTGAACCTTATTCTATCTTGAATATATGCTGTACAGGACTTGTACCTTATTTATACTGATATGTATAATAGTATGAGTATGATTTCCATTACGTTCCGCATTTAAAAAAAAAATTTAGACTCTGTTTAGTATAAATGATTAAATTGTCCTGATGATAATTAAGAGTATGATTAGCGTCCGGGTCCCCACAAGTGCACTGATTGACATGGTCGAGTCATGGGAATTTTAGCATGCCCTAAGTAAGCGATTGAGCTTAGGTATAGGCATGATGATTACGTCTAAGTCACGCAAGTTAAACTTTTGAGCTCATGTTAGCATGTTGCAACAACGGCCCCAAACGAGATCCAACGAATCCCTCAACGCCAAGTAAGTATGATGACGTGCAAAAGAAAACATTTTAAAGTTTTGAGGTATGCTAATTGCTTTGTGACCAAATGTATGAATGGGTTTGGAAGTCGGTGAACGTGGCCGAGGACCTCTCCGCCCCGTTAAACTTATGAACGGGTTCAGATCGGGATTGGAAAGCGTTAAACTTATGAACAGGGACCAATCCACCTGTTAAACTTATGAATGGGGATCTTATGTATGCGGCAGTGGATACGTCCCTGTCAACCCAGTATTGTGGTGTGTCTGATCAGGCCATATTATGTTATGGGTCACTTACTTTGAAACATGCCTCTACGCAAAATTATGCTTTATACGCTCAAGTTTATGTTACGAGAATGTTTAAGAAAAGCTCATGTTGATGGCACGTCTAAGTTAAGCTCACGATGTTCAAGTTTCAAGCATGTTAAATTCAAGTTCAAGTATGTATGTTCTATTTTTAAAGTTGCATGCGGTTTTATTATGTAGTACTCGCTATTTCCCAGCTTATACGTGTTGAGTCTTTAGACTCACTAGACTTGATCGATGCAGGTGAGTATGTTGATGAGGAGACAGGAGGTGGCGACCAAGGGGCAGGCTTGGACTGAGCGGGAGGCTAACCCGAGGACCGCAATGTTTATGTTTTATGCAAATGTTAATTTACTCTGATTTCATGTTTTGAGGGAAACACTTTGAGCAAACCTTTTGTGAGCAAATTTTATTGAAGTTATTTTGAGCAACCATGTCTTATGGGGGACTTGGTTGAGATATTTTATGGCAGCTTTGAAGGTTATGTTATGTTTAAGAAAATTTTAAATTTTTCCGAAAATTTTGAACGGTAAAAGTACGGTACGTTACATCTTCGCTGCCTCATATTCAATTCTGACTGTGAAAACAGATATTTCAAGCTTTTATGATCAGAATAGATCTCAAACTTCTAACCGTAAAGATAGTGTCGCAATATCTTCAATACAAAGACAATGGCTGCCAATTCAAGATCATGAATTGGGTAGCGAGATTCATGTGGCTTCAACTGTCTCGAGGCATACGCAATCACATGTCCCCGCAGCATCAAAACCCAACCCAATCCTCTGTGAGAAGCATCACAATAAATGACAAAGTCACCAGTACCTGATGGAATCGTCAAGATCGGAGCACTGGTCAGTCTCTTCTTCAACTCAAGAAAACTGGACTCACAGTCTTCTGACCAAGCAAATGGTGCATTCTTCTGAGTCAGATGAGTAATCGGTTTAGTAATACTCGAGAAATCTTTAATGAATCATCGGTAATATCCTGCCAAAGCCATAAAGCTGCGTATCTCTGGCCCAGATGTCGGTCTAGGCCAACTGATCACGGCCTCAACCTTGCTAGGATCAACAGAAATACCATTTCCAAATATAATATGCCCCAGAAATATCACCTATCTCAGCCAAAACTCACATTTGGACAGTTTGGCATACAATTTCTCAGCCCTCAGAGTTCTCGACACAATCCTCAAATGCTCAGCATGATCAATCATATTCTTCGAATATATCAAAATATCATCAATGAAAATAATTACAAAATCATCAAGGTATTTCTGAAACACACGGTTCATCAAACCCATAAATAGAGCTGGAGCATTTGTTAAACCAAACGGCATGACAATAAACTCGTAATGTCCATACCAGGTTCTGAATGCTGTCTTCGAGATATCAGAATCTCTGACTCTCAGCTGATGATATCCAGATCTCAGATCGATCTAGGAATAAACAGAAGAACCCTGCAATTGATCAAATAAATCATCAATACGAGGCAAAGGGTATTTGTTCTTTACCGTAGCTTTGTTCAGTTGTCGGTAGTCAATGCAGAGTCTCATTGAACCGTCCTTCTTTCTCACAAACAATACTGGTGCACCCCAAGGAGAAACACTCGGTCTGATGTAACCCTTGGCCAGTAAATCTTCCAACTGCTCTTTCAATTCTTTCAACTCAATCGGTGCCATTCTGTACGGAGCTCTAGAAATCGGAACTGTACCTGGTACCAATTCAATGCTGAAGTCTATCTCTCGAATCGGAGGCAAACCCGGAATCTCATCTGGGAAGACATCAGCAAACTCACAGACCACTGGCAAATCAGCCAATGATGGGCTCGATTTCAGTACGTCAACTGAATACACAAGGAATCCCTCCACTCCTTTCTGTAATAATCGAGTCATAGATAACGCATATATCAAAGGAATTCAAGATCTAGAACCCTTACCGTAAAATTTCCATTCTTCAGCCATCTCAGGTCTGAATCTCACAATCTTATGGAAACAATCAACGGTAGCTCTGTACTAGGTCAGCATATCAATACCGATAATACAATCAAAATCAGACAATCCAAGTACGGTACAATCTAGCTCAATCTTGTGTCCATCATACCGTAGCATACAATGTCTCACAGACTTCACTGATATCAAACATGTCCCCAATGGAGAAGAGACAGACACTACATCAGATAAAGACTCAACAGGCAATGCATGAATCAATGCAAATCGTTAAGAAATAAATGTATGAGAAGCACCCGTATCTATCAATACATAAGCAGGGTAACAACATAAAGAACAGTTATTGCAACAACATCACCTGGTGTTTCCTGGGCCTGTTCTCTGTCAAAGAAAATACTCTGGCAAGCTGTCTAGGAGGCTGTCTAACTGTCTGGCTTCCTTCTGGCCTCTGCTATGACGGAGTAGTAGTCGGTGGTGGCTGGAAGGAATGAACAGCTGATGATCGTCTATCAGTCTGAGCCACTGATCCAGCTGATTCTGCTCCCTGGGGTCCCTGGGAACCTCTCTGTGGACATACTTTGGCAAAGTGTCCCTACTGTCTGCAGATACGGCAACTACCAATCACTCCCTGGCATTGCTCGGTCGGATGTCTCCCTCCGCAAGTTCTGCAATAAGCCCCGATATAACTCTGGCTCTGTCAGGAACCACTGGAGCTAGAAGAACTGCTGCCAGACTTCTTAAACGATTTTCCTCTGGCTTTCAGATAATCTTTCTTTCCATCACTGCTGCTGCCACTCTCAAAGTTGGGAGGGGGTTGATGTGGTCTCGGTGCCGAAGGAACATACAAAGCTCCTTTCTGTCTCATCAGACCAGCTTCAGCTCCTTTGGCTCTATTCAGGGCATCAGCAAAGTTATTCGGTCGCCATGTGTTCACCAATGTAAAAATCTCAGGATTCACCTCATTAATGAACTGATCAGCAATAGCCTCGTCATTCTCGGCCACAAGTGGAGCAAAACGCAACAAGGTAGAGAACTTGGCCACATACTCTTCAATGTTCAACTGACCCTGTCTCAAATTTGCAAATTCTGCACCCTTGTCTTTCCTGTACGACGCTGGGAAAAACTTTGATAGAACTCAGTTTTAAAGACATTCCAAGTGATATTCGTACTTCGATGCTCCAATGCTCTCTTTGTCGCGATCCACCAGTTCTTTGCAACGTGATGCAACTAGTGCCCGATCAATCGGACTCGGCGCTCATCTATGTAATCCAAGGAATCAAACAGCATCTCAATATCATCTAACCAACACTCACAATCAACAGAAGTCTCTGTTCCTTTCAGGGTTGGCGGTTTGAATGACTGAAATCTCTTTTGTAGGGTTTCCATCGGTGGTTCTGTCACATCCATCGGATTTGCAGAAGTACTACCCTATTCTGGTACTCTTCGAGGAGGCATATCTGATTACCAAAAGGGTTAGCAACCAAATACAACAAACCTGTTTCAGTCCTCCTTTGATCATCTTACTGCTGATCAAGAATCGGTTATGATTCATTCTCAATAATACACGTTACCAATCTGATAGTCAAGTAAACATGTATTATATAAAGCAGTAAAGCATGCTAGCATAGCAAAACCAGGAAAGAAAACTCAATCTACCCCACTCACTAGTTTCTATCTCAGTCAACCTACTGCTCTGATACCACCTGCTGTGGGGACCCGGATGCTAATTCATTTCTTAATTGTTCTTGGGAATAATTTAATCAATTAAGATAAACATGGTCTAAAATTTTTTTTTATACAAATGCGGAACGTAATGGAATCAATCTGATATACATATCAATATACAAATCCTGTATTACAGTATATCATAACAAACTAATGTTCTTTCACTACATAACCAGTAATGAAAACAACTCTACTTCTGGTCCGAATCTCCACGCTAACTTGTCCTCTCTCATCCTCTTCTGGACCCTGATCCTGTCCCACCTGTTGTCATGCACACATAAAAACACGACAACAGCCGGATAAATCCGGTGAGAATATAATCCCAGTATAAATAATGTATACATGCAATCATATAACAAATATAAATGCATGAAACAAATATCAATAGCATGTATCAAATCAGAAAGACATGTATCGATATAAAATTGTAAATAAACTCTGGACTTGTCATCTCAGACTCGACTCATCTCTAATCTAGGGATCCCGATTCCTGGACATTGGCACAATATACCGAATCTCAGCGATAGAAGCCGATCTTCTCCTAAGCAAACATCGATATAAACCAAACATCCAGTGTCTTGGCATATGCGCCAAAGACTTGGCATATCCGCCAATAACTAGGCATATCCGCCTATGGCTGAATACACGCTTTGATATAACTCAATAGGCTAAGCATATCAATATCAAGAATTGCAAACATCAATGCAATAAATAAAGTATGTGGTTTTTGGGAAACTCAAGTCCAATTTGACTCGAGTCGGTCTCCCGATTAACATTGATTTATACATTTCTTTCGTTGGGGTTCGGCTCTGATCTGTCTTCGAATCCTTCGATATATCAATCTGGAAGGACATTCCCAATAAGTATAATATCAATATACAATCTCAATCAATCCTGGATATAATCAGAACTCAATCAAATTCTGTTTCAATGGTATAAATGCATAATCTTAATATACCCAGCAATACAAATCAACAGATATCAATTCCCACAACTCATAATCAATAATAATACCATCTGATATCAAATCTCAATCAAATCCATTATGAAAATCATAACAATTTCATATGGTATCTGTTCTTCGATCCAGTTTCGATTATACAATGTTTACTATGTTAAGAACACCATATATGAATCATATCCGATTCCTTCGATATCATATTTTCGAATCATAACAAAACGTAGTAAAACATACGTTCAGTCGAAGCTCTCGTCAATAGAAATACGGTATTGAAGTCGAATTGAAATTTGAACGGGCAGATCTTTCACAATTCAAATTCTAGTGTCAAGAACTTTAAACTTCTCCGGGCTTGTCTCGTTCCTTCGTGCTGGAAATCTGAAGGGAAATGCTTGTTTGATATATATATATATTGCATGTTCAAGGCTAGGTGGCTTTCCCTTTAAGCTGCACGTCTCGCGCATATGCGCGACCCTCTTCGGCGCATATGCGCGAGACATTCTGTCTCGGCGCATAACATCATGGCAGCTCGCGCAGATGCGCGCCCTCGCTCGGCGCATATGCGCGAGGTTCTTTGCAATTCTCTGCCATACTCGTGCATATGCGCCGTTCCTTGTCGCGCATATGCGCAAGGTTCTGGTTCTCTGCTTACCTCGCGCATATGCGCCTGGCTGGGTCGCGCATATGCACGAGGGGCTCAGTCATTGCACATAATTCGTGTCTTCGCTTGTCTTTCCCGGTCTGATCTGTTCTGTCTACAATCACATCAATTTATCAACAAATCATTTCAGATTACAATAATCAAAATCTCTGGCATTACAAAATCCCTCTAATTAAACACACACACACGTTTTCACCACTAAACACACTTTCACACACACACCCCACACGACATAGCACACACACACTTCATTCAAGTTTCATTTTATTATTTGAGAGGAGAATGTAATGCCCGAGATCTTAGTTTGATACAGTTATCATGTATTATGAATAAGGGAATGGAAGAACAGACATGGAGAAGCGATATTACAATTCGAGTTTTGGTGGTAGAGTAGAGTCAGTGCACCCGCGCCATAAAAGCTACCGCACCCGCGGTGTTGGGACAGTGAGGGCAGCGCACCCGCGGTGAAAGAGCCAGCGCACCCGCGGTCGTTCTTCTGAAATTTTGGAAGTGTTACAATATGCTCGGCGCACCCGCGGTGCAATGTGTAGCGCACCCGCGGTGGGACGTGCAGAATGAAGAATTAGACACTTGTCCTTTCCATGCATATATCATGTGTTGTCTTCATTCTTCAGTTGGATATGGACGAGAGAAAACCAGAAAAGCTCCAGAATTCCTTCAAGTTTCTTCATAGCTTAGAAATTAGCTTGTACAAGATCTAACCACCCGAATTTCGATCCGACTTCGGTTCCGTACTCCTCTTGTTACCAGCTACAAAAGGATGTAAGTATTTCTACATTTCAACATGTTTTGAAGTTGAGATGTTGGGAGAAATCAGATATGATTAGTATTAGATGTTCTTGAGATTATAAGCAACATATATTCGCAACTGGATCGAAGAACGGACATCGTATGATATTGTTATTATTTTCCAGCACATATATGAATGAGATTATATAGATTTTGAGATTAGGGAACATGTTGGTGATGATTATGAGTTATTGTTATGATTATTGAGGTTTGAGATGACCTGTATCGTGAGATTACGCTGTTATGCCGTCCAAGTGTATCGAGATTGAATATTGATACGTATATGTATTGGTTTGAGTTGAATGTTGATCTTGTATCGATTCAATATGTCATTTCAGATTGATCTCAACAAGCTTCGACATCAAGACCTTGACATTGACAAAGATTGAACAACGAAAGGTATAATTCAATGTTGATTCGGGAAGACACAACTAGAATCAGATCCGGTTTGAGTTTCCCAAAATCACATACTAGATTGTTTATAATTTGATACGGTTATGCCTTGTATATAGAGTTGTAGCAATGCACATGAGATAGGTGAGTTGTTGGCAGACATGCCAAGATACCGGATGTTTGTTGATATCGACGTACGTAGGAGAAGATCGACTCCTATTGTAGATATTCGATACAGAGAGGGCCGAAGTTCGGGAATAAGACGTACCGCCACCCCGATTGGGAGAGTAGGTGGGAGATTGTTACGTCTTATTCACACCGGGATCCTTAGATTTAGATATGAGCTGAGTTAAAGAATAAGAGTCGAATTGTTTTATCTGTATTCATTAATGTGTCATAATTACTGATTTATGTGTTATAATGTTGTATGTAATTGCATGACATGCATGTATACATGTTTTATACTGGGATTTGTTCTCACCGGAGTATCCGGTTGTTGTTGTGTCTGTATGTGTGCATGACAACAAGTGGGACAGGATCAGGGTCAAGGAGAGCGTGACTGAGATTGGATAACGTGGTGATTTCGGACGTGAGAAATGAACTAGTAGTTGTACATTTGCTATGTAGTTTGTTGTAAACGCTATTTTTTATGACTGTAATGGAAACAAGACATGTACCGACGTTTGTTGAAATAAAATTGAGATAACGTTGATGTATGATTTATATACAATTGTTTTGATATTAAAAGCAAAATTTTGACCCACATTTTCTAGCAAATATCCAATTAATCCCAAAGACAATTGAGTTAGAGCCCGGGTCCCCACAACAGGTGGTATCAGAGCGATAGATCCTTAGACTGAACTAGAAGTGAATGAGCGGGGTAGATCGAGTCGTCTTCCTTGCTTTGATGATGCTAGCATGCTATTAATTGTGTGTTTATTTACATATGTTCTATATGAAAGCATGTTTCCTGTAGTAATCCATGGTTACCTGTTTATCTGATTGATTGCGACATGTATTAAGAATAAAATGAATCAGAACCGATTATGGATCAGAGTTATATGATCAGAGGAAGACTGAGACAGATTGTATAGATTGTGTACTAATCCGTTTGATAATTAGATATGCCTCCTCGAAGAGCAGCAGTGCATGTACGTCCGGTACCAGAACAGGACAATACTTCTAATGATCCGATGGATGCTACTGCAACACCGATGGAGACATTACTGAAACGGTTTCAATCCTTTAAACCGCCGACACTGAAAGATACTGAAAGCGCTATTGAGTGCGAAAGCTGGTTAGACGACATTGAAATGTTATTTGAGTCCCTTGACTATACCGATGAACGACGAGTGAAGTTAATTGGCCATCAACTGCATGAAGTCGCGAAGAAATGGTAATTTACCACAAAAAGAGCATTGGAGCATCCTGGCACACAAATCACTTGGAAAGTTTTTAAAGCAGAGTTCTATCAACGCTTCTTTCCCGTGTCTTACCGAAAGGATAAAGGTGCCGAGGTTGCCAATCTGAGACAGGGGCAGCTGAACATCGAAGAATATGTGGCAAAGTTTTTGACATTGCTCCGATTTGCTCCTCACGTGGCAGAGAATGACGAGGCCATTGCAGATCAGTTTATCAACGCCTTGAATCCCGATATCTTTACCATGGTGAATACCGGCAGACCAAACAACTTTGTTGATGCATTGAACCGGGCGAAAGGTGTTGAAGTTGGCTTGATAAAGCAACGAGGAGCATCGTATATGGTGCAGACTCCAAAACCTCCACAGCCTTCTACACAACTTTCACCCCCTCCTCCTAAATTCGAGAGTGGTGGTAGCCTTAGTGGTAACTAAGCCTGGTTGAAAGCCAAAGGGAAGCAATTCAAGAAATCGGGCAGCAGCTCATCCAGTTCCAGTGGCCCGAGACAGAGGGGTCCTGGCCAGAGTGCAGAGTATATAGGTGTGTGTTGCAGTACTTGTGGAGGCAGACATCCTACAGATCAGTGTCAGGGAGTGGTTGGGCGATGTAATGTTTGCAAACTGCAAGGACATTTCGCCAGAGTCTGTCCACAGAGAGGGTCACAGCGATCACAGGGTGCAGGATCGTCTGCATCAGTATCTCAGCCTGAGAGGCAAGCATCATCTGTCCATTCCTTCTAGCCGCCACCTGCACCGTCTCAGTCGAGGCCAGGAGGGAGCCAGACTGTGAGCCAACCTCCCAGACAACAGGCTCGAGTATTTGCATTGACAGAAGAGCAGGCCCAAGATGCACCAGACGATGTGATAGCAAGTAACTGTTTTCTTTGCGGTTATCCTGCTTATGTATTGATAGATACGGGTGCATCTCATACATTCATTTCTAAGCGCTTTACATTTATGCATGCTTTACCTGTCGAGTCATTATCTGCTGTAGTGTCTATTTCTTCTCCGTTGGGAAGTGGTCTTATATCCGTGACTTCGGTTAGACATTGTATGCTACAGTTCGAGGATCACGAGATTGACTTAGATTGCATTGTACTTGGATTGGCTGATTTTGATTGAATTGTCGGTATCGATATGTTAACCAAGTACAGAGCCACTGTAGATTGTTTCCAGAAGATTGTCAGATTCGGACCAGAGATGGCTGATGAGTGGAAATTCTACGGTAAGGGTTCCAGAGCTCGGATTCCCTTGATATCTGTGTTGTCTATGAGTCGATTGTTGCTGAAAGGAGCAGAGGGGTTCCTTGTATATTCAGTAGATCTACTGAAATCGAGCCCAACATTGGCAGACCTGCCAGTAGTATGTGAGTTTGCGGATGTATTCCCAGACGAGATTCCAGGGTTACCTCCAGTTCGAGAGGTAGATTTTAGCATTGATCTCATACCAGGTACCGTTCCTATATCTCGAGCTCCTTATAGAATGGCACCCATTGAATTAAAAGAATTGAAGGAACAGCTCGAAGATTTATTGGCCAAGGGTTACATTAGACCGAGTGTATCTCCTTGGGGTTCTCCGGTACTGTTTGTTCGGAAGAAAGATGGTTCGATGAGACTTTGCATCGATTATTGACAATTGAATAAAGCGACAGTAAAAAACAAATATCCATTGCCTCGTATCGACGATTTATTTGATCAGTTGCAGGGATCCTCTATCTATTCCAAGATCAATCTGAGATCAGGATATCACCAGCTGAGAGTCCAAGATGTTGATATACCGAAGACCGCGTTCCGAAACAGGTATGGACACTATGAGTTTATCGTCATGCCTTTTGGTTTAATGAATGCTCCAGCGGTGTTTATGGGACTGATGAATCGTGTCTTTCAGAAGTATCTGGATGAGTTTTTTATTGTTTTTATTGATGATATTTTGGTATATTCTAAAAGTATGAGTGAGCATGCCGAACACTTAAGAACTATGTTGCAAACGCTGAGAAAGGAGAAATTATATGCTAAACTGTCAAAATATGAGTTTTGGCTGAGACAGGTTGTCTTTTTGGGGCATATTATATCTGGAGACGGTATTTCTGTTGATCCAAGTAAAGTTGAAGCTGTGATCAGTTGGCCTAGACCGACTTCTGTACCAGAGATACGCAATTTCATGGGTTTGGTAGGGTACTATCGACGATTCATTAAAGATTTCTCCTGTATAGCGAAGCCGATTACCCAGTTGACATAGAAGAATGCGCCATTTGTGTGTTCTGAAGCCTGTGAGTCTAGCTTTTTGGAGTTAAAGAGACGACTGACCAGTGCTCCAGTATTGACTATCCCTGGAGGTACTGGTGGTTTTATTGTATATTGTGATGCATCTCACAGAGGGCTAGGATGTATTCTTATGCAGCGAGGACATGTTATTGCATATGCCTCGAGACAGTTGAAGCCACACGAGACTCGTTACCCAATTCATGATCTAGAATTGGCGGCTATTGTATTTGCACTAAAGATATGGCGACATTACCTTTATGGCGAGAACTTTGAAATCTACTCTGATCACAAAAGCCTAAAGTATTTGTTTTCTCAGTCAGAGTTGAATATGAGACAACGTAGATGGCTCGACTTATTGAAGGATTTCGATTGTGAAATCAAGTACTATCCAGGGAAGTCTAATGCAGCTGCGGATGCCTTGAGTCGAAAGCTATATGCTCTATCCTTATCGACGATAGGTATTTCGAATATGATTGAAGATTGCTGTTTGTCTGGGTTAGCATTTGATACAGATAGTAGACCATTGTGACTTGCAACGATTCGAATGGAACCAGATTTGATTGTTCGCATTAAAGAAGCACAGAAAAATGATCAGAATGTTCAGAAGTCGATTGAGATGGTTAGATCAGGACATCAGTCAGAGTATCAGGTACATGATCATGTTTTGTATGTGAATAACCATCTTGTAGTGCCAGATGTTTCAAATTTGAAACAACAGATTTTAGCAGAAGCGCACTGTAGTCGGTTCAGTATTCATCCTGGTGGCAGAAAGATGTACAATGATCTGAAGATACAGTTTTGGTGGAAACAAATGTAATCAAACATTGCAGAGTTTGTATCTAAGTGCCTGAATTGCCAACAGGTGAAAGCTGAGAGGAAGAAACCCGGAGGTTTACTTCAGAGTCTATCTATTCCTGAATGGAAATGGGATCACATTTTCATGGATTTTGTTACGAAGTTACCACGATCATCCCGGGGCTGTGATGCGATTTGGGTCGTAATTGACAGACTGACCAAATCAGCATGCTTTATTCCATACAAAATGACGTATCGACATGATCAGATGGCAGAAATATATGTCAGAGAGGTGGTCAGATTACATGGTGTGCCGTAGTCTATCGTATCAGATCGTGATCCCCGCTTCACTTCACATTTCTGGCACAGTTTATAGCAGGCTTTAGGTACGACATTGCACCTGAATACTGCGTATCATCCTCAGACCAATGTAAAGTCAGAGCGGACTATCCAGACACTGGAGGATATGCTGAGAGCTGTAGTGCTAGATTTTGGCACTAGTTGGCAAGATTCACTACCTCTTTGTGAATTCTCGTACAACAACAGTTATCAGACGAGCATTGAGATGGCACCGTTTGAAGCATTATATGGCAAGAAGTGCAGATCTCCTCTGTATTGGGATGATATATCTGAAGTACCAGAACTTGGACCTGATATGATTCGAGAAATGACTGAGAAAGTAAAAGTGATCCAGAAAAGAATGAAAACAGCGTAGGATAGGCAAGCCAACTACGCAAATGTACGTCATCGACCGTTAGTATTTGAACAGGGAGACAAAGTATTTTTGAAGATTTCCCCATTCAGAGGTATTGTCAGATTTGGCAAACGTGGGAAATTGTCTCCTAGATACATCTGTCCGTACGAGATTCTTGAGAAGATTGGTGATCGTGCATATCGACTTGCGCTTCCTCCTTCTCTATCTTGGATACATGATGTCTTTCATGTATCAATGCTGCGTAGATATATGCCTGATGTTTCTCATGTCATTCAGCCTGATGAAGCCGAGCTTGACGACACTTTGAGTTATATTGAACATCCAATTCAAATTCTTGATTGGAAAGAAAAACAGGAGACAAAATCAAAGATGAGACAGAGATATCCAGAATTATTTCTATGACGTGAGTATTTATTCAGCTTTTAATTATATTGCTTCTTTTACCTATTTTGATTGATTACTTGCGAGTTCGAGGACGAACTCATATCTAAGAGGGGGAGAAATGTAATGCCCGAGATCTTAGTTTGATACTTTTGAGTTATCATGTATTATGAATAAGGGAATGGAAGAACAGACATGGAGAAGCGATATTACAATTCGAGTTTTGGTGGTACAGTAGAGTCAGTGCACCCGCGCCATAAAAGCTACCGCACCCGCGGCGTTGGGACAGTGAGGGCAGCGCACCCGCGGTGAAAGAGCCAGCGCACCCGCGGTCGTTCTTCTGAAATTTTGGAAGTGTTACAGTATGCACGGCGCACCCGCGGTGCAATGTGTAGCGCACCCGCGGTGTGACGTGCAGAATGAAGAATTAGACACTTGTCATTCTTCAGTTGGATATGGACGAGAGAAAACCAGAAAAGCTCCAGAATTCCTTCAAGTTTCTTCATAGCTTAGAAACTAGCTTGTACAAGATCTAACCACCCGAATTTCGATCCGACTTCGGTTCCTTACTCCTCTTGTTACCAGCTACAAAAGGATGTAAGTATTTCTACATTTCAACATGTTTTGAAGTTGACATGTTGGGAGAAATCAGATATGATTACTATTAGATGTTCTTGAGATTTTAAGCAACATATATTCGCAACTGGATCGAAGAACGGACATCGTATTGTTAGAGTAGGTGCCCGTCGAGCCAAGTGTTGGCCGAGGGTTCATGATTAAACTCTATGTATAAACAGTCTTTATTTTAATAATATTTGAATTTATTATTTTGGCAAATCTTTATCTGTATACCCATGCTAGTTGCATAGATAAAGCCCTTGAATATACAAATAGTAGAAAGAATATGAGATGCTCATATGAAGAGTATCATGAAACTCATATTTGTAATACTGTATATTCTAAACAGTTCCTAGTCGATTCAGCCGCCACTAAGAAGGATATAGGCCGCTCGAGTTCAAAACTAGTATCTGCGATGTGAGTACCATGTTTCATTGGTAGGGGACATTGTGATGTCCGAACATGCAGATAGGTGCTCCTTGTAGAGTGCACTGAACAACCCTCCATAAAGGACTTTCCAAGTGGTTCTCACTTATCTAGTTGAAAAGTCCTAGTTTATGGTTGTACACCATTAGTCCTTATGACCCGGGACAACATTGAGACTCTATGTGCTAGAATTACACTTTGACTTGTTTACCGACTCTCATGGGGTCATCAGGTGGCAAGGTTGGGTATTCTGTCGAAACATATAGGAGTCGATGCATTGTAGTCGGGGATTCACCGCTTACCTACGGGTATGGATATCCTATGTGTTTTCATGTATAAGTAGTTTGAAATCTCTGATCAGAGTATGGTGGTAATTATGAAAGGGGTTTCATAGATTACACTATCGATGCAACTACGACATGACACATAGTATCGATTCATTGACAACTCTCGATAAACCAATGGTTGTCGAATCGGTCGGGATATATGAGTTGAAGGGACCGTACTGTACGCTAACCATAATTGAATGGTTCTTGCAGGCACTATCATTTGATACCTAGGGAATCATGTAAGCGATGCTGCTAGGCGTTTAACATGATTGGTTGAGTACTATCAGACTTGAGTTCTTACGTTCTTGTTGTCAAGGAGTTGATAAGTAAGAATGGAGCAATTGGGGTATGCTCGTATAAGGACATGTTTAGTCCGAATCACATGGAGATGTGAACCACGGCTAGTTGTATCAATGAACCATTGAGGGCCACACAAGTACTAGCTTTCTAGATCCCGTTGAGAAGTAAAATAGTTCAATGTGTTGAACGGCTTATAAATAAGTTTATAAGCGTAAAAAAAATAGAAGTATGATTTCTATGAGAGAAATGTAACTTTTAATTTACGAATGTGTTCCTAAAATTAAAAGTTGGCCAAGTAAATAATGTATTTGAAAATTGTGATTTTTATAAACATTATTATGGACTAAATTAAATTAATTCAAGTGTTGAATTAATTTAACACTAGTGGGCCTAGTAGAGTCCAAATAATTAAATTAATTCAAGTGTTGAATTAATTAAATTACATTGGGCCTTGTAGAGCCCAATTAGAAATAATTATTAAACTAGTGGGCTTGGGTAAAATCAAGTAAACTTTGAATGGGCTCAAATATGTTTGGGACATTTAAATAAAAGTCAATGGGCCTTGTAATTGTTACAAGCCCAAATGAGAATGCATGCTTGGGAGGTGAAATGTTGTGGATTACTTTTGATTAAAAAATTGCATGGCATGCTAAAGTTGGTCTCCACCTTTTTCCACACCCAAGACAAGTCTTCCCCCTCTCATTATTGATATGTTGGCCGAAAAAATAGAGGGAGTTCTTCCTTAATTTTTCTCTCCTTTTGTGTTCTTTAATAGTTGGAGAAACAAGTCACTTCTCTTTGAAAAAGCCTTACATTTTCTAGTGCAAATGTGAGGTGGATCTACAAAGTTGGTGGTGGGCCTAATTCTTGAAGGAAAGGAGGAGAGCTTGAAGATTTGTCATCCCATTCAAGAGCTTTGTTGTTTGACAACAAAGTTGGAGCCATCATCAACCTCAAGAGGTTGATAGGTATAATTTTCTCAACACCCTATGTATGATATTGGGTGTTTGTTGTATTTGCTACACAAAATAATATGAGGTGGCCGAAATTTCTTGAGTAAAAATTCGATTTTTTAACTTCCGTTGCGCTTCCGGTCACAGTAACCGATCCCCTTTCAAGTGGTATTCGAGCTATGGTTACGATTTTGTGTAGCATTTAAAAGATATTATATTGAGATCGATTTCTAACCGAATGAGAAATATTTTTGCAACAAAATCGAGGCTGAATTTTGGGGATGTTTCAGGCAGCTTGTTGCTGCCCGTTTCGGGCAGCTCAGGCTGCCCGAGGGGCTGCCCATTTCGGGCAGCAAGGGCAGCCCGAGGGGCTGCCCGAACATCCCCTACTTTAAAATAAATAAAAAAAATTTTGTTGCCGGAATCCGACGACGGCGATGATGACTAGGGTTTCCAAAAGTGTTTTGGATTATCAAAGTGTCATGGGCCTTGAGTTGTTGGGCCATTGGATGGCTAACATATTTGTGAATTTTGAATTGGCCAAAATGTTTTTAGCGAAAAATAAGTTTTTGGGCCCTTAAATTTAAAATTACAAAAGTTGCAAATTTTTCTCATAAAATAAATAATTGAAGTTGGACTTTAATTATTTATAGTAAATTGTGATTTATAAGAAATTCGGTTATAAATAAATTAATTGGAAAGTAGACAAAGGTGTTTGTATACTTTGTTAATTTAGTTTATAATCGTGGCGGTTAGTGATTGGATCAAGATATATAATATCGGATCAATTAATTATTGTGATAATTAATTGATGGTGTATGATATGTGATATTATGCATGAAGGATGATCAAAAGCCCAAACCCAATTCGCTAGGTGTATGCTAGGATATTTTGTGTTGAATGATTGTAATAATTATCAATTTATCAAGTGGGCTTGGTTTATGGCCTGTTCCCACCCCATGAGATGTATCCCTATTTGCCATGGATATTTATTTGTAAATATTAGTATAGTGGATGATCAAGATTGGAAGATGGTGGCCATGATGATTATGAAGATCGAAGACATGTAAATATTGGAAGCTTATGTAATAATTGCATTTGCATCCCGTGCATTTCCCTAGGATTGGACCTAGGCCCGTGTTTAGCTCACACGGTCCATTAGTATTGGGGCGATTGATCATCCTTGTTTGTTAACTGTTTATAATATATGCATGATATATTATAAATAATGAGTATGTGCGTTATTATTATGATAATAACAAAGTTGCATGAATCCGGCAAACATACGATCAAACATGGCGAGTTTTTAAATAAAATTAATGATGAGACATTTCAAAATTAAAAACCCTCATTTTGAATAAGATTCAAAATTAATATCAAGCCCGAAAAGGGTAATTATAAATTTGTTTATAATTTCCTTGTCTTCCATCGACAATGGGTGCATGATGAACGCTACCCGTACTTGGGGCTCGGCTCATATTATTGTGGGAGCTCTGGGTGCCGAAAAGCTGTGACATCCATTGACATGGTGATGTGAACTACATAGAACTCCCATGATTTCGGCTCATATTATTGAGGGAACTCATGGCGACCGTCCATTAAGGTTCAACATCGATGGGTAAGGCTTGACACGTAAAGATGAACGACGTCATATTATTGGGTCCTAATCAAACGTGAGACAAAAGTTTACGTAGAGGGTTGCATTGTGATGCAATTGGAAACTACCTTTTAGGAATTATGATTGGCTGATATTATTCAGGATCATGATTCGCTAATTGGACCTTACGTACCTACTGAGGAAAGGAGTTTTCCTGTTTTCACTAGAGGGTAATGAAAATGTCAAAAACAGTGGGAACGAAAATTTATAAAGTTAAAGTCCAAACTTTATATCTTATTAAATATTTTAAAATAGTCATTAACATTTATCTGTTTTACTTTTCAGTACAAAAATTTGACAATGTCTTCAATTCGCAATCCGCTTTCTGCCATACTCGAAAAACATGTGTTAATCGGACCTAACTATCTCACTTGGCTAAGAAATCTGAAAATCGTCCTAAACTCGGAAAAGATTGCGTATACACTGACTGAGTCGCCCCCTGCTGAGGCTCCGACTAGCTGCACTCCTGAGGAATTGCAGGCCTACAAGGATTGGTGTGACCATGACTTGAAAGCTAGGTGTTATATGCAGGCTTCTATGAACGATGAGCTGCAGAGGCGTTTTGAGGATGCAAAGAATGCTGCTGACATTCATTTGCACCTCAAGGAGCTCTTTGGTGAGCAGACTCGATCTCTTAGGCATGCTACTGTCAAGGAGCTGATCACTATGCGCATGCGAGATGGGGCCTCGGTCCATGAGCATGGCTTGAAGATGATTGGGCTCGTGGACAAGCTCGTTGGCATGGATCTGATTTTGCCTTCGGAGTTGACCACCGACGTGTTGCTCTTATCGCTGCCTAGCTCATTTGATCCTTTTGTGGTGAACTTCAATATGAACAAAATGGAGCCGACCCTTGAGGAGTTGGTGAACATGCTTGTGACTTTTGAGTCCACCATCAAGAAAGAGAAGCCGGTTCTTTTTGTGGGCTCTTCATCTGGTACGAAGACCGGTCCACCTGGGAAGGGAAAGAAGCGTTCTTTCTAACGTCCCAAGAAGAGCGTTCCCTTGAAGAGGCAGACTCCGGGTCCCATAGTTGCAGCCACACCAGTAAAGGCTGACAAAACTGTTGACATCTGTCATCACTGCAAGAAGCCTGGACATTGGATGCGTAACTACAGGGAATATCTTGCCCAGAAGAGTTCTGGAAACGGTATGTTCTATATCGAAGTAAACATTTCAATTAACTCTACTTCTTGGGTATTGGATACCGGCTATGGCTCACATCTCTGTAATGATTTGCAGGTGATGGGAAGAAGTAGGAGGCTCAGGGAATGTGAGACCTTCTTGAGGATGGGCAATGGGGCAAGGGTTGCTGCCAAAGCTGTTGGAGATGTTACTTTAATTTTGAACAATGATTTTAAGTTGTTGTTAAGAGATGTTTTGTTTGTACCAGACTTGGTGAAAAACATTATTTCCATTTCTATGTTAGACAAAGATGGATTTTCTTGTTTATTTAGCAAAGGTGTTTGCAATATTTACAAGAATGAATGTTTAATTGGTAGTGGAGAACTTGAAAACGATCTCTACACCTTAAAATTGAAAGATATTCCACTTAACAATGTCCAAGTTATAACAACAAACAAGCGCAAACAAGATACTCTAAATTTGGCACAATTATGGCATGCTCGATTAGGACATATTTCCCTAAGAAGGATGAACAAGTTAGTGGGAGTAGGCATGTTTGATATGTCTGATGTTAATGCTCTCACGACTTGTGAATCCTGTCTGAAAGGAAAGATGACCAAGATTCCCTTTAAGGGCCATGTGGAGCGAGCCAAAGGGTTATTGGATTTGATCCATACCGATGTGTGCAGTCCGCTTAGCATCACCACTAAGCATGGACATGCCTACTTCATCACCTTTACCGATGACTTTTCGAGGTATGGGTATATGTATTTAATGAAATACAAGTCTGAAGCCTTTGAAAGGTTCAAAGAATTCAGAAGTGAAGTAGAAAAGCAATTGGGACGAAGCATCAAGACACTTCGATCGGATTGAGGTGGTGAGTACTTGAGTGCCGAGTTCCAAGAGTATCTTAAGGAGAATGGGATTCTCTCGCAGTGGACTCCGCCCGCTACACCACAGTTGAATGGTGTTTTGGAGCGTCGTAACCAGACTTTGATGGACATGGTTCGGTCTATGATGGGGTTCACGGAGTTGCCGCCATCCTTTTGGGGACATGCACTTGAGACAGCGGCAATGTTGTTGAACAATGTCCATACAAAGGCAGTTGATAAGACACCATATGAGATATGGATGGGTAAGCCACCCAAATATTCTTATCTTAAAATATGGGGGTGCCCTGCTTATGTGAAACAGGTAGTGGGAGATAAATTGGATAGTCGATCCATTTTATGTTACTTTGTCGGATATCCAAAGAATTCGGTTGGATACTACTTCTATCATCCCCAAGAAACAAAGGTGTTTGTTTCTAGGAATGCAACCTTTTTGGAAAAGAAATTTCTATTAGATAGAAAAGGCGAGATGATAGAACTCGAAGAGGTTCGAGAGACACCCACAATTGTAGAACCCACACCCGAAGAGCCAAGAGAGGAGATACAAGCTCCTAGAAGATCCGAGAGAGTCTCGAGAACACCTATAAGGTATGGTCTGCTTCTTGAAGAGGGCCATGATGAGCCTAACCATGGATGTGATCCAAGGACCTTCAAGGAAGCATTATCTGATGCCGATTCATCCAGGTGGCTTGAAGCGATGGAATCTGAGATCAAATCCATGCATTCGAACCAAGTGTGGAATCTCGTAGATCCACCTGAGGGAATTGTTCTCATAGGGTGTAAATGGATTTACAAGAGGAAGCTTGGGGCGGATGGGAAGGTATTGACCTTCAAGGCGCGATTGGTGGCAAAAGGATATACTCAAAGACAAGGAGTTGACTTTGAGGAAACCTTTTCTCCAGTTGCAATGTTCAAGTCCATAAGGATTTTGCTAGCCATAGCTGCATGGTATGACTATGAGGTATGGCAGATGGATGTTAAGACAGCCTTTCTTAATGGGGATATTAAAGAAGAGATTTACATGTCTCAACCCGAAGGGTTTACGTCTATCGGAAGTGAGCATATGGTATGCAAACTTCAAAGATCTATTTATGGTCTAAAGCAGGCATCTAGGAGTTGGAACCTTAGATTCGATAGTAAAATCAAAGAGTTTGGTTTTGCTAAGAATCCTGAGAAACCTTGTGTGTATAAGAAGGTCAGTGGGAGTGCTGTGACATTCCTGGTGTTGTATGTTGATGACATTCTACTCATTGGGAATGATGTAGAAATGTTGCAATCAACTAAGATATGGTTAGCGAGTAAGTTCTCGATGCAGGACTTGGGTGAAGCATCTTTTGTATTGGGAATACAGATCTATAGAGATCGATCAAAAAGATTGCTTGGTCTCACCTAGTCCACATACATTGATACCATCGTGAAACGGTTCTCGATGGATGAGTCCAAAAGAGGACCTACCAATGTGTCATGGTGTGTCCCTATCCAAGTCTATGTCTCCCAAGACTGAAGCAGAGATAGCGGCGATGACCAGCATTCCTTATGCATCTGCGATTGGTAGCATCATGTATGGGATGATATCTACACGTCCTGACGTGGCTTTTGCACTAAGTGTAGTGAGTAGATATCAATCCAACCCTGGTCTTCCACACTGGAAAGCTGTGAAAGACATCCTCAAGTATTTGAGAAGGACCAATAAATTGTTCTTGGTCTATGGGGCTGGAGAACTGAAATTGAAAGGCTATACCGACTCTAGCTTCCAAACCGATATCAATGACTCGAAGTCAACCTCTGGATTCATATTCATGCTCAATGGTGCTGCTGTCTCTTGGAAGAGTTCCAAGCAAGACAGTACAGCGGATTCCACCACTGAGGCAGAATATATTGCTGCATCAGCTACAGCAAAGGAGGCAGTTTGGATAAGGAATTTCGTCCAAGAGTTGGGAGTCATTCCTAATGGAGTTGCTCCTGTCCCGGTGTTTTGTGACAACACGGAAGCCATTGCTCAAGCAAAGGAGCCGAGGTCTCATCAGAAGTCCAAACACATATTGAGAAAGTACCACATCCTTAGAGAGATCGTGGAGAGAGGAGATGTCACGATTGACAAAGAAGGCTCCGCAGATAATATTGCTGATCCACTAACTAAGCCTTTACCTGGACCATTGTTCGAAAAGCATCGCGAATCGATGGGTTTGAAGCATATGGGTAGTTGGCTCTAGCGCAAGTGGGAGATTGTTAGAGTAGGTGCCCATCGAGCTAAGTGTTGGCCGAGGGTTCATGATTAAACTCTATGTATAAACAGTCTTTATTTTAATAATATTTGAATTTATTATTTTGGCAAATCTTTATCTGTATACCTATGCTAGTTGCTTAGATAAATCCCTTGAATATACAAATAGTAGAAAGAATATGAGATGCTCATATGATGAGTATCATGAACTCATATTTGTAATACTGTATATTCTAAACAGTTCCTAGTCGATTCAGCCGCCACTAAAAGGGATATAGGCCGCTCGAGTTCGAGACTAGTATCTGCGATGTGAGTACCATGTTTCATTGGTAGGAGACATTGTGATGTCCGAACATGCAGATAGGTGCTCCTTGTAGAGTGCACTGAACAACCCTCCATAAAGGACTTTCCAAGTGGTTCTCACTTATCGAGTGGAAAAGTCCTAGTTTATGGTTGTACACCACTAGTCCTTATGACCCGGGACAACATTGAGACTCTATGTGCTAAAATTCACTTTGACTTGTTTACCGACTCTCATGGGGTCATCAGGTGGCAAGGTTGGGTGTTCTGTCGAAACATATAGGAGTCGATGCATTGTAGTCGGGGATTCACCGCTTACCTTCGGGTATGGATATCCTATGTGTTCTTATGTGTATGTAGTTTGAAATCTCTGATCAGAGTATGGTGGTAATTATGAAAGGGGTTTCATAGATTACACCATCGATGCAACTACGACATGACACATAGTATCGATTCATTGACAACTCTCGATAAACCAATGGTTGTCGAATCGATCGGGATATATGAGTTGAAGGGACCGTACTAAACGCTAACCATAATTGAATGGTTCTTGCAGGCACTATCATTTGATACCTAGGGAATCATGTAAGCGATGCTGCTAGGCGTTTAACATGATTGGTTGGGTACTATCAGACTTGAGTTCTTACGTTCTTGTTATCAAGGAGTTGATAAGTAAGAATGGAGCAATTGGGGTATGCTCGTATAAGGACATGTTTAGTCCGAATCACATGGAGATGTGAACCCACGGCTAGTTGTATCAATGAACCATTGAGGGCCACACAAGTACTAGCTTTCTAGATCCCGTTGAGAAGTAAAATAGTTCAATGTGTTGAACGGCTTATAAATAAGGTTATAAGCGTAAAAAAAATAGAAGTATGACTTCTATGAGAGAAATGTAACTTTTAATTTACGAATGTGTTCCTAAAATTAAAAGTTGGCCAAGTAAATAATGTATTTGAAAATTATGATTTTCATAAACATTATTATGGACTAAATTAAATTAATTCAAGTGTTGAATTAATTTAACACTAGTGGGCCTAGTAGAGTCCAAATAATTAAATTAATTCAAGTGTTGAATTAATTAAATTACATTGGGCCTTGTAGAGCCCAATTAGAAATAATTATTAAACTAGTGGGCTTGGGTAAAATCAAGTAAACTTTGAATGGGCTCAAATATGTTTGGGACATTTGAATAAAAGTCCATGGCATCCTAAAGTTGGTCTCCACCTTTTTCCACACCCAAGACAAGTCTTCCCCCTCTCATTATTGATATGTTGGCCGAAAAATGTAAGGCTGACAAGACTAATGAGAGGGGGAAGACTTGTCTTGGGTGTGGAAAAAGGTGGAGACCAACTTTAGGATGCCATGGACTTTTATTTAAATGTCCCAAACATATTTGAGCCCATTCAAAGTTTACTTGATTTTACCCAAGCCCACTAGTTTAATAATTATTTCTAATTGGGCTCTACAAGGCCCAATGTAATTTAATTAATTCAACACTTGAATTAATTTAATTATTTGGACTCTACTAGGCCCACTAGTGTTAAATTAATTCAACACTTGAATTAATTTAATTTAGTCCATAATAATGTTTATGAAAATCATAATTTTCAAATACATTATTTACTTGGCCAACTTTTAATTTTAGGAACACATTCGTAAATTAAAAGTTACATTTCTCTCATAGAAGTCATACTTCTATTTTTTTTACGCTTATAACCTTATTTATAAGCCGTTCAACACATTGAACTATTTTACTTCTCAACGGGATCTAGAAAGCTAGTACTTGTGTGGCCCTCAATGGTTCATTGATACAACTAGCCGTGGGTTCACATCTCCATGTGATTCGGACTAAACATGTCCTTATACGAGCATACCCCAATTGCTCCATTCTTACTTATCAACTCCTTGATAACAAGAACGTAAGAACTCAAGTCTGATAGTACCCAACCAATCATGTTAAACGCCTAGCAGCATCGCTTACATGATTCCCTAGGTATCAAATGATAGTGCCTGCAAGAACCATTCAATTATGGTAAGCGTTTAGTACGGTCCCTTCAACTCATATATCCCGATCGATTCGACAACCATTGGTTTATCGAGAGTTGTCAATGAATCGATACTATGTGTCATGTCGTAGTTGCATCGATGGTGTAATCTATGAAACCCCTTTCATAATTACCACCATACTCTGATCAGATATTTCAAACTACATACACATGAGAACACATAGGATATCCATACCCGAAGGTAAGCGGTGAATCCCCGACTACAATGCATCGACTCCTATATGTTTCGACAGAACACCCAACCTTGCCACCTGATGACCCCATGAGAGTCGGTAAACAAGTCAAAGTGAATTTTAGCACATAGAGTCTCAATGTTGTCCCGGGTCATAAGGACTAGTGGTGTACAACCATAAACTAGGACTTTTCCACTCGATAAGTGAGAACCACTTGGAAAGTCCTTTTATGGAGGGTTGTTCAGTGCACTCTACAAGAAGCACCTATCTGCATGCTCGGACATCACAGTGTCCCCTACCAATGAAACATGGTACTCACATCGCAGATACTAGTCTCGAACTCGAGCGGCCTATATCCTTCTTAGCGGCGGCTGAATCGACTAGGAACTGTTTAGAATATACAGTATTCCAAATATGAGTTTCATGATACTCATCATATGAGTATCTCATATTCTTTCTACTATTTGTATATTCAAGGGCTTTATCTATGCAACTAGCATGGGTATACAGATAAAGATTTGCAAAAACAATAATTTCAAATATTATTAAAATAAAGACTGCTTATACATAGAGTTTCATTGTGAACACTCGGCCAACACTTGGCTCGACGGGCACCTACTCTAACAATCTCCCACTTGCACTAGAGCCAACTACCCATATTCTTCAAACCCATTGATTCGCGATGCATCTCGAATAATGGTCCAGGTAAAGGCTTAGCTAGTGGATCAGCAACATTATCTGCGGAGCCGACTATGTCAATCGACACTTCTCCTCTTTCCACAATCTCTCGGAGGATGTGGTACTTTCTCAATACATGTTTGGACTTATGATGAGACCTTGGCTCCTTTGCTTGAGCTAAAGCTCCCGTGTTGTCACACAACACCGGGAGAGGAGCAACTCCATTAGGAATGACGTCCAACTCTTAGACGAAATTCCTTATCCAAATCGCCTCCCTTGCTGCATCTGATGCAGCAATGTATTCGGCCTCTGTGCTGGAATCCACAGTATTATCTTGCTTGGAACTCTTCCAAGAGACAGCAGCACCATTGAGCATGAATACAAACCCAGAGGTTGACTTCGAGTCATCGATATCGCTTTGGAAGCTAGAGTCAGTATAGCCTTCCAATTTAAGTTCTCCAAACCATAGACCAAGAACAATTTATTGGTCCTTCTCAACTACTTGAGGATGTCTTTCACAGCTTTCCAGTGTGGAAGACCAGGGTTCGATTGATATCTACTCACTATACTTAGTGCAAAAGCCACGTCAGGATGTGTAGATATCATTTCATACATGATGCTACCAATCGCAGATGCATAAGGAATGCTTGTCATCGCCGCTATCTCTGCATCAGTCTTGGGAGACAAAGACTTGGATAGGGACACGCCATGACACATTGGTAGATGTCCTCTCTTGGACTCATCCATCGAGAACGGCTTCACGATGGTATCAATGTATGTGGATTGGGTGAGACCAAGCAATCTTCTTGATCTATCTCTATAGATCTGTATTCCCAATACAAAAGATGCTTCACCCAAGTCCTGTATCGAGAACTTACTTGCTAACCATATCTTAGTTGATTGCAACATTCCTACATCATTCCCAATGATTAGAATGTCATCAACATACAACACCAGGAATGTCACAATACTCCCACTGACCTTCTCATACACACAGGGTTCCTCAAGATTCTTAGTAAAACTAAACTCTTTGATTGTACTATCGAATCTGAGGTTCCAACTCCTAGATGCCTGCTTTAGACCATAAATAGATCTTTGAAGTTTGCATACCATATGCTCACTTTCGATAGATGTAAACCCTTCAGGTTTGAGACATGTAAATCTCTTCCTTAATATCCCCATTAAGAAATGCTGTCTTAACATCCATCTGCCATATCTCATAGTCATACCATGCAGCTATGGCTAGCAAAATCCTTATGGACTTGAACATTGCAACTGGAGAAAAGGTTTCCTCAAAGTCAACTCCTTGTCTTTGGTATATCCTTTTGCCACCAATCGCGCCTTGAAGGTCAATACCTTCTTATCCGTCCCAAGTTTCTTCTTGTAAATCCATTTACACTCTATGGGAACAATTCCCTCAGGTGGATCCACGAGATTCCACACTTGGTTCGAATGCATGGAATTCATCTCAGATTCCATAGCTTCAAGCCATTTGGATTAATCGGCATCAGATAACGCTTCCTTGAAGGTCCTTGGATCATATTCAAGGTTAGGCTCATCATGGCCCTCTTCAAGAAGCAGACCATACCTCATAGGTGGTCTCGAGACTCTCTCGGATCTTCTAGGAGCTTGTATCTCCTCTCTTGGCTCCTCGGGTGTGGGTTCTACAACTGTGGGTGTCTCTCGAACCTCTTCGAGTTCTATCATCTCGTCTTTTCTATCTAATAGAAATTCTTTTTCCAAAAATGTTGCATTCCTAGAAACAAACACATTTGTTTCTTGGGGATGATAGAAATGATATCCAACTGAATTCCTTGGATATCCCACAAAGTAACATAAAATGGATCGACAATCCAATTTATCTCCCACTACCTGCTTCACATAAGCAGGGCACCCCCATATTCTAAGACAATAATATTTGGGTGGCTTACCCATCCATATCTCATATGGTGTCTGCCTTTGAATGGACATTTAATGGAATATCTTTCAATTTTAAGTTATAGAGATTGTTTTCAAGTTCACCAGTACCAATCAAACATTCATTCATTAAATGTTGCAAACACCTTTGCAAAATAAACAAGAATATCCATTTTTATCAGCATAGAAATGAAACAATGTTTTTCACAAAATTAGGTACAAACAAAACATCTCATAAAATTAACTTAAAACTATTGTTCAACAATAAGTAAACATCTTCAACAGCCTTGGCAGCAACTCTTGCTCCATTGCCCATCCTTAAGAAGGTCACACCTTCCCTAAGCTTTCTACTTCTTCCCATCGCCTGCAAGTCATTACAGAGATTTGAACCATAACCGGTATCTAATACCCAAGAAGTAGAGTTAATTGAAATGTTTACTTCAATTTAGAACATACCGTTTCAAGAACTCTTCTGGGCAAGATATTCCCTGAAGTTACGCCTCTAATGTCCAGGCTTCTTGCAGTGATGACATACATCATCAGTCTTGTCAGCCTTAATTGGTCTGGCTGCCTCAACGGGATTCGGAGATTGCCTCATCAAGGGCACGTTTTATCTTGGGACGTTGGAAAGAACGCTTCTTTCCCTTCCCATGTGGATCAATCTTCGTACCAGATGAAGAACCCACATAAAGAACCAACTTCTCTTTCTTGATGGTTGATTCAAACGTAACAAGCATATTCACCAACTCCTCAAGGGTCGGCTCCATCTTGTTTATGTTGAAGTTCACCACAAAAGGATCAAATAAGCTAGGCAATGATAACAGCAACACGTCGGTGGTCAACTCCGAAGGCAAGATCAGATCCATGTCAACGAGCTTGTCCACGATCCCAATCAACTTCAGGCCATGCTCATGGACCGAGGCCCCATCTCGCATGCGCAAAGTGATCAGCTCCTTGACGGTAGCATGCCTAAGAGGCCGTGTTTGCTCACCAAAGAACTCCTTGAGATGCAAATGAATGTCAGCAGCACTCTTTGCATCCTCAAAACGCCTCTGCAGCTCATCATTCATAGAAGTCAGCATATAACACCTGGCTATCAAGTCATGGTCACACTATTCCTTGTAAGCCTGCAATTCCTCAGGAGTGCAGTCAGTCGGAGCCTCAACAGGGGGCGACTCAGTCAGTGTATATGCTACCCTTTCCGAATTCAAGATGATTTTCAGGTTTCTTAGCCAAGTGAGGTAATTAGGTCCAGTTAATATGTGTTTGTCGAGTATTACGGATATCGGATTGCGAATAGAAGACATTGTCAATTTGTACTGAAAAGTAAAAACAGATAAATGTTTATGACTATTTTAAAATATTTAGTAAGATATGAAGTTTGGACTTTTACTTCATAAATATTTGCTCCCACTGTTTTGACACCTTTCACTACCCTCTAGTGAAAACGGGAAACTCCTTTCCTCAGTAGGTACGTAAGGTCCAATCAGCGAATTATGATCCCGAATAATATCAGCCAATCACAATTCCTAAAAGGTAGTTTTCAATTGCATCACAATGCAACCCTCTACGTAAACTTTTGTCTCGCGTTTGATTAGGACTCAATAATATGACGTCGTTCATCTTCACGTGTCAAGCCTTACCCATCGATGTTGAACCTTGATGGACGGTCGCCATGAGTTCCCCGATAATATGAGCCGAAATCATGGGAGTTCCACGTAGTTCACATCACCATGTCAATGGATGTCACAGCTTTCCGGCACCCAGGGCCACCCCAATAATATGAGCCGAGCCCCGAGTACGGGTAGCGTTCATCATGCACCCATTGTCGATGGAAGACATGGAAATTATAAACAAATTTATAATTCCTCTTTTCGAGCTTGATATTAATTTTGAATCTTATTCAAAATGAGGATTTTTAATTTTGAAAGGTCTCATCATTAATTTTATTTAAAAGCTCACCATGTTTGATCGTATGTTTGCCGGATTCATGCAACTTTGTTATTATCATAATAATAACGCACATACTCATTATTTATAACATATCATGCATATATTATAAACAGTAAACAAAACAAGGATGATCAATCGCCCCAATACTAATGGCCCGTGTGAGCTAAACACGGGCCTAGGTCCAATCCTAGGGTAATGCAAGGGATGCAAATGCAACTATTACATTAGCTTCCAATATTTACATGTCTTCGATCTTCATAATCATCATGGCCACCATCTTCCAATCTTGGTCATCCACTATACTAATATTTACAAATAAATATCCATGGCAAATAAGGATATATCTCATGGGGGTGGGAACGGGCCATAAACCAAGCCCACTTTATAAATTGATAATTATTACAATCATTAAACACAAAATATCCTAGCATACACCTAGCAAATTGGGCTTGGGCTTTTGATCATCCTTCATGCATAATATCACATATCATACACCATCAATTAATTATCACAATAATTAATTGATCCAATATTATATATCTTGATCCAATCACTAACCGCCACGATTATAAACTAAATTAACAAAGTATACAAACACCTTTGTCTACTTTCAAATTAATTTATTTATAACCGAATTTCTTGTAAATCACCATTTACTATAAATATTTAAAGTCCAACTTAAAATATTTATTTCATGAGAAAATATTTGCAACTTTTGTAATTTTAAACTTAAGGGACCAAAAACTCATTTTTCACCAAAAACATTTTGGCCCATTTAAAATTCACAAATATGTTAACCATCTAATGGCCCAACAACATCAAGGCCTATGACACTTTGATTATCCAAAACACTTTTGGAAACCCTAGTCGTCATCGCCGTCGCCGGATTCCGGCCAACTTACCAAAAAAAAAATTTTTTTTTATTAAAAATATGGGGCTGTTCGGGCAGCCCAAGGGGCTGCCCTAGCTGCCCGTTTCGGGTAGCCCGTTTCGGGTAGCCCTTCGGGCAGCAACTTGCTGCCCAAAATTCCCCCGAAACCGGCCTTGATTCGATGCAAAATATTAGTCTCATGCGGTTAGAAATCAATCTCAATATAATATCTTGTAATTGCTACACAAAATCGTAACCATAGCTCGGATACCACTTGAAAGGGGATCGGTTACGGTGACCGAAAGCGCAACGGAAGTTTAAAAATCGAATTTTTACAAGAAATTTTCGGCCACCTTGATTTAATGTGTAGCAAATACAATAAACACAAAATGACATTCATAGTGTGTTAAGAAATAGTTACCTATCAATCTCAAGAGATTGATGATGGCACCAACCAAGTTGTAAACAACTTGGCTCTTGAATGGATGACAAATCTTCAAGCTTCCAACCTCCAAAATTAGGCCCACCACCAACTAGGTAAATCCCCTCTTAATTTGCACTAGAAAACTAAGAGGATTTTTCAAAGAGAAGAATTTTCTTTCCTCAACACTTGAAGAAGAAAAGAAGAGGAAAAACTTGGAGAGAAAATCCCTCAAAATTTCGGCCAAGGTGTGTGTGTGGGAGGGGGGAAGACTTTTCTTGGGTGTTGAAAAAGTAGAGACAACATTTTTCATGCCATGTCAATTTTTTAATAAAAAGTATTTCCCAACCTTTCACCTCCCAATCATGCAATGTCATGTGGGCTTGTAACAATTACAAAGGGCCCATGGACTTTTAATTTAAATTGTCTCAAACACATTTGAGCTCAATTAATCCTTACTTGATTTTACTTAAGCCCACTAGTTTAATAATTATTTTCAATTGGGCTCTACAAGGCCCAATGTTATTTAATTAATTCAACACTTGAATTAATTTAATTATTTGGACTCTACTAGGTCCATTAGTGTTTAATTAATTCAACACTTGAATTAATTTAATTTAGTCTGTAATAATGTTTATGAAAATCACAATTTTCAAATACATTATTCACTTGGCCAACTTTTAATTTAGAAACACATTCCTAAATTAAAAATTACATTTCCCTCATAGAAGTCATACTTCTATTTTTCTTCAAGTTTATAAACTCTTTATAAGCCGTTCAACACATTGAACTATTTTACTTGTCAACGGGATCTAGAAATCTAGTACTTGTGTGGCCCTCAATGGTTCATTGATACAACTATCCGTGGGTTCACATCTCCATGTGATTCGGACTAAACATGTCCTTATATGAGCATACCCCAATTGCTCCATTCTTACTTATCAATTCCTTGATAACAAGAACGTCAGAACTCAAGTCTGATAGTACCCAACCAATCATGTTAAACGCCTAGCAGCATCGTTTACATGATTCCCTAGGTATCAAATGATAGTGCCTGCAAGAACCATTCTATTATGGTTAACGTACAGTACGGTCCCTTCAACTCATATATCCCGACCGATTCGACAACCATTGGTATATCGAGAGTTGTCAATGAATCGAAACTATGTGTCATGTCGTAGTTGCATTGATGGTGTAATCTATAAAACCCCTTTCATAATTACCACCATACTCTGATTAGAGATTTCAACCTACATACACTTGAGAACACATAGGATATCCATACCCGAAGGTAAGCGGTGAATCCCCGACTACAATGCATCGACTTCTATATGTTTCGACAAAACACCCAACATTGCCACCTGATGACCACATGAGAGTCGGTAAACAAGTCAAAGTGTAATTCTAGCACATAGAGTCTCAATGTTGTCCCGGGTTATAAGGACTAATGGTGTACAACCGATAAGTGAGAACCACTTGGAAAGTCCTTTTATGGAGGGTTGTTCAGTGCACTCTACAAGGAGCACCTATCTGCATGCTCGGACATCACAATGTCCCCTACCAATGAAACATGGTACTCACATCGCAGATACTAGTCTCGAACTCGAGCGGCCTATATCCTTCTTAGCGGCGGCTGAATCGACTAGGAACTGTTTAGAATATACAGTATTCCAAATATGAGTTTCATGATACTCATCATATGAGCATCTCATATTCTTTCTACTATTTGTATATTCAAGGACTTTATCTATGCAACTAGCATGGGTATACAGATAAAAATTTGCCAAAACAATAATTTCAAATATTATTAAAATAAAAACTGCTTATACATAGAATTTCATTGTGAACCCTCGGCCAACACTTGGCTCGACGGGCCCCTACTCTAACAATGCCGTCCAAGTGTACCAAGATTGAATATTGATACGTATATGTATTAATTTGAGTTGAATGTTGATCTTGTATCGATTCAATATGTCATTTCAGATTGATCTGGACAAGCTTCGACATCAAGACCTTGACATCGAAAAAGATTGAACAACGAAAGGTATAATTCAATGTTGATTCGGGAAGACACAACTCGAATCAGATCCGGTTTGAGTTTCCCAAAATCACATACTAGATTGTTTATAATTTGATACGGTTATGCCTTGTATATAGAGTTGTAACAATGCACATGAGATAGGTGAGTCTTTGGCAGACATGCCAAGATACCGGATGTTTGTTGATATCGACGTACGTAGGAGAAGATCGACTCCTATTGTAGATATTCGATACAGAGAGGGCCGAAGTCCGGGAATAAGACGTACCGCCACCCCGATTGGGAGAGTAGGTGGGAGATTGTTACGTCTTATTCACACCGGGATCCCTAGATTTAGATATGAGCTGAGTTAAAGAATAAGAGTCGAATTGTTTTATCTGTATTCATTAATGTGTCATAATTACTGATTTATGTGTTATGATGTTGTATGTAATTGCATGACATGTATGTATACATGTTTTATACTGGGATTTGTTCTCACCTGAGTATCCGGCTGTTGTTGTGTCTGTATGTGTGCATGACAACAGGTGGGACAGGATCAGGGTCAAGGAGAGCGTGACTGAGATTGGATAGCGTGGTGATGTCGGGCGTGAGAAATGAACTAGTAGTTGTACATTTGCTATGTAGTTTGTTGTAAACGCTATTTTGTATGACTGTAATGGAACAAGACATGTACCGACATTTGTTGAAATAAAATTGAGATAACGTTGATGTATGATTTATATACAATTGTTTTGAAATTAAAAGCAAAATTTTGACCCACGTTTTCTAGCAAAGATCCAATTAATCCCAAAGAAAATTGAGTTAGAGCCCGGGTCCCCACAGAGAAAATATTAGGGTTCTTATCAAGAGAGAGCAGCCGCCCCTCCCCTTCAGTTTCCAGCAAGGTTTTGTTGAATTTTCTTCAAAGAAAATCGTGCCACCATCGTCCCGGATCAACCTTCGCTCCGTCTCCGCTTCGGTATCGTCGTATCGTGAGTTTTTCACATCATAAGGCACGTATATTCTGTTATTTCTGCATCGATCTCGTTATATTATGCGTTGTGTTGTTATTTATGCGTAAAAATACATGTGCGATGTGTAGAAGTTTGAGCAATGATGTTTGGATCAATTTTGAAACGGTTTTTGGATCACAAATCACGTTTTTACTGTCTTTT